>NC_068276.1:6683511-6826011 GCF_025860055.1 Xyrauchen texanus
ACTTAGAGAGATTCATCGTGATATTCCACGACAAAAGTCCTCAAAAACGCATTACTTCCACTGGCTGTCATTGGAAAATAGCAAACGCCTGTCAGAGTGATGGCGGCAGGGCAACGGTTGCTAAAACAGGATTGGTCAGAAGCACTTTAAGGCGGAATTTATCGAAGGCTCAATTTGCTTGAAGTGAAAATCAGCCCTTCTTTCCTGTTTACATCTCAGGTTTTTAATTCCATAAGAATCTCTTTCTCTATGGTGATAGCGGCAGTGACAGCTGACTCGTCAACAATAGATAATCTGTGCTATTCTCTTTTGAATTACGTACATCACTTAATGCATGATTGCGTCACTCAAGGCCAGGTAATAAGGCAGAGATCTTATAGTATTTCTATAACAACCTTTGAGGTGCTATCATTGGAGACCAATGGCTGTAACGGTCGACTAGCATTTTACGACAGTTTGCTGATGCTATGCAAATGAATGGAGAGAGCCGTAAACTGACACCTTCTCTTATAAAACAGCAATTTTATAATAGTAAACACCACACATAATTCATTCCAAAAAGAATTGTTTAGTGTAAAACATGTTAAAGATTAGTGGACAGGCGGTAAAAACATAAATGATGATAAATTATTCAGCGTTGTTAAGCATCTCCTCCATAGACATCTATTAAAAAAGAACGGCCTCTTGGTCTGCTTGTTTGACATAGAATGTCTTTGGAACTGTCGCGTTATGCTAAACTTGTAGGCTTCCCTTTCAGAAGTGCTTTGAATATGGCCTCGACTGGGATATATATCCTAAAGGCCACACCCACCAAGAACAAATAAATCAATCTGATTGGCTGATGAATCTGACAATCTTAATTAAGATGCCAATTCACTGCACTGTTGCGGATTCTGTAGAAATTCCGAAGGCCTAACGGCCCGGAGCTCAGACTCACGGGCTGCTTCGACGAGCTCGGCTTCCAGCATGCGAATTGTGAAACAGGCGTCACGCTTTGCTTGAAAGCATCTAGGAATACATTCTGATTGGATAAACTTTTAGTTTTTTGTAATTCTTTTAGCGACTGCAATACAAATGCAAATATTTGTTATTGCAGTACAGAATTCTGAACTGAGTTTAAAATGAGGGAAATAAAGAGTTGTTACGTGATAACAAAGATTGAGACAGGCTCATATAATTTTTATGTTGTTATAGAAATATTTTTGTTTCGAATATGTCAGTGACAAATGCCTACACATTAAAACAATCTAGTTGAATAAGAATACTACATTCATTCACGATGGAAATACATTGCAATTTTTTTTATAGTATAATCTTTCATCTCACAGAACAAACAAAGCATAATTTTAAAACCACTGCTTTTCTCACATGTAAGATAAAGTATCATTCTAAATACAGCACCTTCTCTCAAATGGTATTATTTTCTTCAATATAAAAATACTGTACATGCAAAAACAAAAGATTTGACAAACAACATAGCATATTTGAAAGGAACATCTCAGTTAATTTGCATACAATCAGGAAAACATTAAATGCATGCCAACTTTGAACTACCGTAATTTCCGGACTATTGAGCGCACCTGAATATAAGCCGCACCCACTAAATTAAAAAAAAATATATTATTTTGAACATAAATAAGCCGCACCTTTCTATAAGCCGCAGGTGCCTACCGGTACATTGAAACAAATGAACTTTACACAGGCTTTAAGGAAACACGGTGTGGCAGCGAGGGCGTGGTCAAGCGCCCGTCCGGGAGAGAAAAGCAGTAAGTGCGCTTACATCAAGTGCTGAAAACTGAAGGACACGTGAAGCAGGGCACTTGACGTTCCAGGTAAGGCTTTTAATGGCCACAGCAATGTTTACAATCAATTTATAAAGTTTCTCAATTCTTGGACTTCTATGCGCCAACACTAGACTGACGTGTGTGTGTGTCTCTCTGTCACTCACTCACTCACTCACACTCTCTCTCTGCTGCCTTTTTATGCCGCTCTCCCCACGCTTACTGAAATTAGACACATGTGTTAGACATTATCTCATGTGTATAGCGCCCTTACCGCTTTTCTCTCCCGGACGGGCGCTTGACCACGCCCCTGCTGCCACACACGGCTTGTAACAAAAAATAAAAAATTTGCAGTAAACAGTAGCCTAGCAAGAAAGTCATTGGTCACTATCTTCCTCCTGTGCACATGAAACCACTGAAGTCATCTCCTCCGGTGTCGGAGTTGAATAGCCTCAGCTTTAGTTGTCTTTTTGCACTGAGTCAATTCATCACGCTGCTGTTTCCAACGTCTCCCGTGCAGCAGCTCTATTTCCTTTTCCAACAGCCAGATCAATCGCCTTCAACTTGAAAGCTGCATCATATGCATTTCTCCGTGTCTTGAGGGTGACAAAATGACTACCGTAATCAGAATGATGGGAAGTTTGAGCACGCTCGATTTAATCTAAACAGTAAACAAAAAAATTGTTTGACCTTAACCCGTTCGGCAATTTCATTGGTCTAATGAAAGCTTCATGCCGCCAAAAAACTGAGCACGTCACAGAATGTTTTTTTTTTTTTTGAAATAAAATTTGAAAGCGGGAAAAATCCATATATTAGCCGCATCGTTGTTTAAGCCGCGAGGTTCAAAGCGTGGGAAAAAAGTTGCGGCTTATAGTCCGGAAATTACGGTACATAATGTATATCCTAGCTAGACTACTATCGAGAGTTTCTCAGACATTGACTTCAGTTATTAGAAGTCTCGGAAATCAATTAGTTTCAATAGCTAATGCTACAACACATAATAATACCAATGAAGCTCTCAAAACACACACACAACGGAGAAATAATGTTCTGCATGTGTAACTGAAATATGGACCAAAAAGCATTTCACATTTGTTTGGAAAGGGACATTCCGCCTCTTTTGAACTTCAGAACCACAAGACCTTCTTGTGATCAAAAAAAAAAGATTGTTGACCCAAAAATGACAATTCCAAGAACATGATATCGGCTATATTTCAGGCACATACACGCACACCAGATCTATCCCACCATGACAGTTTACGCTGAAATTCTGCCACAACTGCTCTGGTGAAGTCCTGCTCTAGTTTAGTGGCATTCTTACAAAAATTATGTAATTTTTATTTTATTTATTTTCTTTTCAATCAACAACTGTCATGGCGGAGCAGCAATTTGAGGCTTGCCGAACAAGTTTGATTATACAAACATATTTTTCTGTCATCTTTTCAGCAAATACTAAAGCACTCTCCTCAACTGTCAACATGTGGTCTCTCCCACATCCGGTTTCGTGGCGCCTAAAAAACTCCTTTGCCCCTTTGTGGTCCAAAGCTTTTTTTTTTACCATCAGAGCAACGCAAGAGCGCAAGTAATGTATGTACAAAGGGACCACGTGTTGGTGAAGTGCTTGCATTTCAGTGAAGTATGTTTGGGCCCTTAAGCTGCGTGACACACTACCAGCGACATCGCGCAAGACAGCGACACAATCTCATTCATTTTCAATGAGAGCACAGCGACTTCCGGCAACACGAGCTGTCGCGACCGTTGGTGACCAGATGTGGGCGTGTCCAGCGACAGTCAATACGAGAGACGACTGTAGAGCTCACGTGATCCTTCTCTCTCTCAGCTCCTGCAGTAATGGAAAGATCAGGGGACCCACCCTCTGCAGCAGCTCATCAAACTGGGTCCTGTCAAGCCTGAAGTACTGCTGAAACCGGACTTCATCCAGCCGCAGCTCTTGCAGTAGTGGGAACGCTACGGGCGACCTAACCGCCAGCCACTGGCAACCTGCAGCGACAAAGTCGCTGGCAGTGTGTACGCAGATTAAAGCAGTGTACGCACCTTTAAGCTGGGTTCACACTGCCAGCGACTTTGTCGATGCAGGTCGCCAGTGGCTGGCCGTTAGGTCGCTAGTGGGCGTTCTCACTACTGGTTGCCTAGTAACATTTATAAATGACATTCATGGATTCCATTGTTGTTGACAGTGAATCAGTTTTCTTGCCGCTAAAAACAAACATTTTGGAGATAAAAGACTAAATGTAAATGGAGCAGTACATAAAATGCTTTATATCAAAGATGAACGAGAAACAAGACGTGCTCTTTGCCATAGCGTCTGTTTATCTGCGGCAAAAACGCAAATGCCGGTCTGTCTGGGTCCACAAAACCATTCAATCTCGGAGTCAGCACGGTGAGTACCACCGGCTGGTGCAGGAGCTGCGGCTGGATGAATTCCGGTTCCAGCAGTACTTCAGGCTTGACAGGACCCAGTTTGATGAGCTGCTGTAGAGGGTGGGTCCCGTGATTACTGCAGGAGCTGAGAGAGAGAGAAGGATCACGTGAGCTCTACCGTCTTCTCTCGTATTGGTTGTTGCTCCCGTAAGTCACTCTTCAATAAAGTTAAACTTGTCTCAACTTTGTCGCGTTGCAGGACACGCCCACATCTGGTCGCCAATGGTCGCGACAGCTCGTGTCGCTGGAAGTCGCCAGCTCTCATTGAAAATTAATGGGATGATGTCGCTGGCAGTGTGTACGCAGCTTTAATGTTGTGGGGGCGGGTTGATTCTGAGTTCACAAATACTCCTTGAGCGAGGCGGTCGCGTTGGTGAAACAGCAGCGCCTCTGTGCAGGAAATAAAGTTATCTATGGGGTCCTACAGCAAATGTATTTCTTTAACTGCTTCAAGGACAACCGCGGGAAGTCACGTGCACTTAATCTTTATCAACACACTTGGTCGTGATTGGTTAATGTTGTGTCTAAACTCTACACATTTAGATACACAGAATGGCAAAAGGTCAAGCAGTTTATTAATTCTTTCCTTCATGAAGTTATTTTATTGTGTTTATTTGCATGCAGACATATTCATTTTAGTGTACTATAGGTATGGTTTGAATAATTTTGATTTGATTTTGTGTCTTTTCTATAATCTCTGATTATTTTAGTGTTGTACTGCACCCAGAGCTGCTGAGCAAAAATAGGCTCAATGCCGAAACTATCTGCCCACCGCCTCCTCTGGGACGCATCACCTCGTGACTTACGCTTGCAGCGTAAACGGTGTAATCTGTTAATATGGGCGCCAAAACGAAAATGCGCCGTTTACACTTCGCTCAAGGAGGATCACTCAAATCAAACAGAGAAAATGTCAGAACGCTAAAGAAACAGTGTAGTTTCACAGAGAAAATTAACCTGTCTCTGCATATTAAGGAAAAGTTGTACACTGAAGCTTTAACTAAAAGTAATGACCCTTTTATTAATGGAGAAAGTTGGCCTGTTAATGTATCAAAATATTAGGCTTAATAATTAGTAAAAAGTTTATTACATTTGTTGTTTTCATAGTTATTTTCAAAAATATGATAAAGACGAAAATCTTAATGGTGGGATAATTTGCACTATATAGGAACATTAAAAAAAATACAAATAAACCTCAGTTTAGGTTACATTAACTGGTTCGTAATTTTGGATAAAAAAAATAATACACATTTTTTTATGGAGTACAAGGAGGTTTGGTAAATAAAGAAATTATACAAATGTTACATTAATTATTGAGCCAATAGGAATAAAGGGATATTAAAATCATGTTTGACTTTATACAAACTTTATGCTTCAAAATACTGATTATGCATGATTGATTTGCATATCATCACAGAAACATTTACTGAACCAATAATTTATATATAAATGTAATCTATCACCAATACAGGCAGATAAAACTGATCTTTAAACCAAGCAGGCTCACAGATTAAAAAAACTTTACTCCGTGTAACATGTTAAGGACTATTAATGATTGCGAGAAAAGACAGTACAGTAAAGCCTATTTCCAAGTGTATTCTCCAAATGTTCCACAATATACATAATATATTGTAATTGGGGAAGAAAAGAACAACAATGAATTTATTTTGCTGATATAGACGTGATCAATTACAATGAGGCAGAAATCCAAACTAAACTTTCTTCTACTTTATTCTTTTTTTAATCCCCTTTTCTCCCCAGTATGGCATGCCCAATTCCCACTGCTTACTATAATATTGAGGCATTTTTACACCTGTACATTCTATTATTAAGCATAAAAAACACCATTTCATTTGGGTGTTCAAGCTTTTATTTTGGGTGGCATTTGCACACCTTTGAACACCTGTAGCTACGCCACTGCACCGTCAGAGGGGCAAATCAGTAAAAGAGCAGAGTTTCGAGACCCTAGAGATATCCCCTCTGCACATGCCTGCTTATTACGGCAGTAATTCTTATTTTGATAAACATTTAGGAAACACAATAAGGTTGCATTTGTTGTTATAGTTCTTAAAATTAATAAATTAACATTTAATCAAGATTAATGTTGCAAAAATAGTTCATTAATAGTTGATGAATACATGATACCTACTCATGTATTCATCAACTATTATGCATTAACTACTACAATGTTAACTAATAAAACCTTAAATGTACAGTTTTACTAACATTTCTCTGGACATCTCAGAACACAGCCATCTTCTTTTACTTTTTTGTCTATTTTTCTTTTTTATGCTTTTTTTATTTAAAAAAGCAATTAAATGAGCTTGGAGAAATATGCAAGTAATGATACATCATAAAATTATGTCTGCGATTATCTTCAGACGCAGAAGTGAAGAGGTGATCCGAAGTTGAAGCTTTAATCCAGCTGATGGCAGCATCTCATGATTATCATGTGTCAGGCTGTGACGGTCACTGAACAGCCTCTCCCAAAATCTGGCAGTTGACTCTGATTAGCTTTGGTTTTCTCTTCAGTATTGTTGAAGAATTTGCCCTTAAATCAAGTTACTTTTTGCTGACATACTGATAGTTTGTGAATGAAGATAAAAATCTGTAATGAGCATCATAAAAAATAACAATACTATATTTTGCAATGACAAACACATGTAATTATGTTGAAGGAATAGGACTATAGATTTAGAACAACATGAGGGTCAGTAAATGATGGGAACTTACATTTTTGGGTTAGCATTTCCTTTGAGCAATTAAATAGATTACAGTATTTTTACAATCATTTTCAAATATCTCCGTACTAGGAACACATTTTCTGTGAATAACTTCTTCAGAGAAAACATTTTGCTACATTCAACAGTTTTTTTTATATCATGTGGTATTGCAAAACTTTGCTTTACCTGTTTAAATTTGAGAGTCAAACACTCCCTGTTCAACTTCCTCAATATCCTCCTCTGTGATCACTGAAAACCAAAGAACAAACAGGGAGAGACAGAGAAAGTCAAAAACAGCTGATCTAAGTTTTTATGTGCAATGTGAAAATGTGTGTGTGTGTGGGGGTGAGGGAGTCCTCATGAGGATATCCACACCAGCGTGTGTGTGTGTGTGTATACCTGTGTTCTGCATGTTTGACTGAGCGCTGCTGGCCTGAGGAAAGCTGTGGGATCTGGACTTACGGCATTCGACCACCTGACGAGCACGACATGCTTCATGACATTTCACTCCACAAACTGAGAAAGAGACAGAGAGGGGGGTGGAAGGAGTAGTAAGAAAGTGGATATGTGGGAGTAAAAGGAATGGGTGTAACACACAAATGCTTACACACAAACAGATGAAAACTGAAAAATCAGTCAGAGATGGCGGGTTTTTTTCTCTCCCCAATTTGGAATTCCCAATGCGCGCTAAGTCCTAGTGGTGGCGTAGTGACTCGCCTCAATCTGCATGGTGGAGGATGAATCACAATTGCCTCCACGTCTATCCGCTCATCTTATCACATGGCTTGTTGAGCACGTTACTGCACAACTCACCACACGCCCTATCGAGAGCGAGAACCACATTATAGCGACCACGAGGAGGTTACCCCATGTGACTCTAGCCTCCCTAGCAACCAGGCCAATTTGGTTGCTTAGGAGACCTGGCTGGTGTCACTCAGCATGCCCTGAATAAGAACTCGCGACTCCAGGGGTGGTAGGCAGTGTCAATACTCACTGAGCTACCCAGGCCCCCAGAGAGAGAGGTGTTTTTAGGAGTATTTTGCCTGTAAAAAGTATTTCATGCAACTAATTTAAATATTCTGCTTATCACAACATCATAGTGCCAACAAACTCTAAACTGGTGTCAAATGCAAATCTCCACATTATTAGGTTTCATCACACTCCTAATAAAAACATTCAGTCAATGAACCGGACAATTAGTGCATAGCAAATAGGGTTGCAATTATCCTTGATCCTGTTTGTAAAATTGGAGGAGAAATTATAAAAGGGTAATTTCTCTCCTGAGGAGGTGGAAAGGAGAGAATATTTCTGTGAGTTTTGTTTGGTCAACCCTACATTTCTAGTATGACTTTAGTGCCCAGGGTCACTGTACATACATACCGCTTACCTTTGCACTTGTATCCTTGTTTATACAAGCCCCATATCTGAAAAAGAGGGATACGCATATTTGTATTAGTTTTTCAAAGAGAAAAAAATGCACAGAGGAATAGGTGGAAAATAGTACAAAGAAATGACATGAAAAGAGAGAATCACAACAGGTAAACAATAGTTAAAAGGAGAGTCCACAATATCACAAACACACAGCATCAAAGGGTTCACACATAACTCTTTTGCGCTCTCCTTCTCTCAAACACACACACAGGTCAAGATCTGAAGTGTCACACACACACGCACCGAGCTCGTTTACATGTACACTAGAACAGTGTTTCCCAACCACTGTGAAAGATTGTCAGGTGTGCCATGGAAAATTATAAAATTCCTCAAAATAAATAAATGCATGGAGAAAAAAAACATTTTAGGGATCCAAACTCCTCACCTTTCTGAGAAATTCGCCGTTTTGAAACCACAATGCACTTGCACGCTCATGGTTACTAAACAATGTAAGTGTGAAGATCTTATTGGGGGATTTCACCACTCGAAATCTAATTCTGGTCAGCTAATCGCCAATTTTTTAAAGTCTGTTATTTATCAAACGTAAACATTTTACTTACTGATTAGTTCTATGTAATACATGACACAATTGATCTAAAGGGGATGGTGGTTTTACAAGGGAGATGGTTTTTAATATTTCTTGCAACAAGGGGGATAGCATCCCCTTGCATCCTCCCTCAACTCGAGCCCTGGTCACACTTGCAGACTGTTTTGCTAAGATCTCACTCTCTTCAGTCGGAGGTATGACACATTTAACGATAAAAAATGGTGGAGTGTTGACAAATATACCAACTCACCGCAAATCTCTCTCTCTGATTCGGTCACATGAAGCTCACCAAAATAACAACAGGAGTACCAGGTGATCATAAGCAATTATAAAAAAAGAGTGAATTATGATACGATTCATGGAGTAACTAATCTTGTGAAAGTGTGTGATTGTGTATTTATCCCATTGAGGCTTGCAGTAGAACGTGTCTGTCCATACGCAGCTTTCAGTGAGTAAAGAAATGATGTTCAATAAAGAATATTGTGGCTCTGCTTTCAGAGGTCATTTTAGATTAGGAGAAAAGGGCAGGAAAAACGCTTGGAGACAGAATCACTGTGGATTACGATCAGCTCACTGGAAATCTTGTCTTCTAAAGTCTTTCCAGTCATTAGAGGACAAGCGCAAGTTGGAGTGGTGGTGGCGTAGTGGCTAAAGCACAGGGCTGTTAATCAAAATGTCACAGGTTCTAACCCCATGGCCACCACCATTGTGTCCTTGAGCAAGGCACTTAACTCCAGGTTGCTCTGGGGGAATTGTCCCTGTAATAAGTGCACTGTAAGTCACTTTGGATAAAAGCGTCTGCCAAATGCATAAACGTAAATGTAAGTCTAAATATGATGCCAAAGCCTTCCTGAAACTTTACAAAATAATTATCTTTCATTCATAATAATCATTATAGGGAAACAACCTTGTGAATTTATTTAATCATTTATGTCATTTATCATTTATAAAAACACTGTACTGTATGTTCTAATATAATCAACGAAAGTGCACGATAGTGTCATTATACAACGATGTTGTTCATTAATAGCAGCTGCATTTAAATGTGTAACCTCGTAATTGTGCCCTGTGTGCATATTCATGATATACTAATTCACGACATAGAGAGCCAGATGAGACACACTGTATGTTTGTTAAGCCGTTCACTATTAATGCCTTAAGGAAAACGCCATTCACATTTAAACATTTGAATTTGGAACGCCACTTTCTGAAAAAACTCTGGAATAAACAGTTTTAGGTCCCACTTTATTAGGCATCTTTAACTTCCATGTACTAACATTAAAATACATAAAATACAATGTACTTATTGTGTAACTTCATGTAGTTCTGCAAATTCTCAAAAGATTCACATTTGCTCCTACTGAGGTTGAGATATGGATAGTTTTAGGGGAAGCGTTAGATTTAGGGGTAGGGATGAGGTTAAAAGTGCACAACAGATGTAATTAAATGGAAGTACAATGCAACAACACACATGTACATATTAAGCGCAAAGTAGGTAAAGACACCAAGTAGGTATATAAAGTGGGTCCCTGTATTCTAAAGTGATTTAAACGGGGTCACTGGGGAAAACAACACAAAATACACAGCTACAAACCACACATTGCTATAACTAACCAACAGATCGAAGCAAAACTTTTGTACATCACTGCCCCCAATGGGTGGCACAAGGGGTGGGCTACTGAGTTTAAAAAAAAACAACTTGTTTTCGTGATGTTACTGCTTCAGTTTCAAGTTGATATAAAAATATAAATATATTTTAATATTAAGCATGAAGTGTGTTGTGCATGGATGCCGCTTAGAATAGCATGAGCCTCCACATATGCTAGCACTCAACAAGCCACTTGATAAGATACGTGGATTGACTGTATCAGATGCGGAGGCAACTGAGATTCGCCCTCCGCCACCCAGATTGAGGCGAGTCACTACACAACCACAAGGACTTAGAGCGCATTGGGATGGGCATTCCAAAGAAAAAAAAAAGAAAAAAGAAAACTTATCCAGATCAAATAGTGCTTTAGAAAAAAACACTACTCATTCTTTTGCAAAAATGACAAAACAGCTTTTACTTGTATCTGATTGGCTGAGCAATTTGCTACTTACGAAGCCGGTGCAGTGTTCACAGAAGGTGGGTTTAAAAAATGTGGTCTCCGCAAAGGTGTGCTTGAAGCCCGTCTGACAGTTTAGCAGAGAACTTGCCTTCATAAAATACTCCATCATCTCTTCCATGCTGATCTTTCCATCCCTGAGAGGGGAGATAGACAGAACAAGTGTTAGAGAAAAGAAAGCAGCGATTATCAGGATCCATGCACAATAACTTGTTATGCTCACAAAGAGCAATTCCTATTCTCTGTTCTCTTTTTACTTACATTCATTAACAAAAATTCAACCATGTTAATAAACTAAAAAAGCTGCATGCATTTCTGCCAGCAAAATCTCAAAATAATCTAGTTATCAGCAGAGGCTTACTGCCCATGTTAATCAGCCAAACCTTGACACCTTAGCTGTGTCCAAAATTGCCCCTTTAACTAAATATATAGTGCGCTATTTCGGGTATTGCTTTTGTAAGAGTGTCCGAATTGTTGTTGTATATTAGTGTGTAAATTATGTCAATTTTTACCATGTTATACCATCTCCTATTTGTTGTGTATTTATCCACCCTAGGACATCAGATTGGTTGGGGCAAATAGTGAGCACTATGGAATGCTATGTAAAATAGGGTGTTTCTTAATGCAAAGAAAGGACTTGAGTGCTTATGAAGACCAGTGCCAAGCTACCTCGGAAGAACACGAAAGGACAGGAGGACATAGAACGCATCTATTGCGAACTTTGAGATCTTCCTGATGCGCTCTTTAAGTACCTGCAATTAAGCTTTAATCCAAGTAATTGCCCCTCTGTCTGTACAGAACATAATAGTGTATTTTTTCACAGATTGCCCTTACAGGGTTGATCACCTCATCACGCTGGACCAATCTAACTTCAAAATGTGAATTCAATTTCGAACCATCAAGGTAGGTCCCACCCATTTTGAGTAGCTCCAAATTCTCTGTTTGTTCCCCAAACTGTACCTTCATATCAAATTTTCCTAGTAATTCAATAGGTTCCAAACTGTATGTTCTCAATGTTCACATCTCATGGGCTTATACTTGGCGCTCCCCAAGCCATTGGCACTCTAGGCGACCACCTAGTTCGCCTATGCCTAGAAACGGCCCTGCCTGGCACGGTCACAGATACAATCACCCCTAACTTATAACGCTCCCCACTCTTTTCAGTCCCCTGCACTTACTTTGACGGCTGTAGAGTTTGCTGCAGATCAGTTGTGTTACAGATAGTCTCTGTAATGCAACACACAGCAGGGGACCAGAACAAGTCCAGCTTAGCATCACATTTTACTAGTATCCTAGCGTATAAGACCGTTTATTCTTTAGTTCTTCTTTAGTTATTTTTTAACTTGGATCTATGGTGGTTTTGGTGTTCATTATTGACCAGCAAAACTTACTGCTGAAGCAGATCAACCAGCATGATCATTCAGGTGAAGCTGGTTAAAGCCTATAATACAGCCTAGAAGGGAAAGCACTACAAAAGCTGGGAGACCAGTGTCCAAAATACAACATATGCTGTTGACTAGCACCAGGGGATGATATGCAGAGGCCTGCACTCTTGTTTAACTTTGAAACACTCACTGGTTTTTATCAAGCTCTTCGACCTTGCTGAGATAAGGGAAGTTATTCCGGATGCACTCAAACTCTTCACGGGAGATGTACCCATCACCGTCTGTGTCGAAATACTTAAACACCGACTGCAAGAAAATAAATAAAGTAAAGATTGGTGAATCTTACATGCTTGAGGGAGTTTAAAATTGACAAACTGACCCTGTTAAACTATTTAATTTATAGTTACTATGTGTGTAACCAAATATACACAGTTGACCCTGTATTAAGGTCCGCCTTTATATTATTCATGACAAATCCCACCTTGGGAACTGTTACTACCCGCCATAAGGTAAATTATTTAATCATACTTAATGTTTATTTGTTTTATGTATTGATTCAGGTCACAGTAGTGAGATATTAAGCATTAGTTACGAATTAACTAAGAACATCTAACTAACCATTTATTAGTTTGGTAGATATTAGTTAGATATTAGCAAAGGAGATCATAGTACCATTGTGTATGCTGGAATTACTTTAGCTATGCAATGGCTATTTTATTATAAATGATCAGTTGTAACACATAGCAAATGAAGCTTCATCCTTTTTAGCTGCCAATGGTAAGTGTTTGACTTGACTCTGAACCTTGTAATTTTTTATTATTATTATTTTCTTACATCCACCATCTTCTCGATATGTTTGCTGATAATAGCAGGATCAGCTTTAGGCTTCACTGACGCTGTCCATTCGTCAATCATCGAAGGTTGCTTAGGAGCTTGGCTGGGGGAGGGACTAGAGTTCTGATCCACCAATCAAAAACAAAGTCACAGGTTTAAGACAAGATGACAATTTCTTTCAGTCCAATGCATGAATTGTTACATAGCTTTATATTGATTTAAATCTATTCCCCAGAACATATACTTCACATGTCTCATACATGTTAAACATTATTTATATTTCAATTAATGTATTGTACTGTTTGACTGCCGAAAAACTCAAAATAATAAAAGGCCAAAATTGAACCAAATTAGAATGTTACAATTAAATTAATCTGTCTTGAAAACTGACCGCTGGTTTATCAGCTCTGGGTTCTCTCTGTAATGAGAGCTGATAAATCTCCTCTTCTGTGTAGTACTGATCCAGTGACACCTATACATGAAACACAAGAACAATCTGCCTCAAGATACAAAGCTAGCAAACACTATATAAACACTTTTAGCCAACATTATACTTGTATTCTTCCTAATGTTTTTCTGAAAGAAATACTGAAAAGGACTAAACAGCATGATTATGGCCTGTCTAGAACAGCTTGAAAAAAAGGAAAACACCTAATAATAAGGTTTTATACATTGACATTATTTAATCCGTTAGGTATTATGAACTAACAATAAACAATAAGGTCTTATGGCATTTATTGAACTTGGTTAATGTTCATTTATGATTATACTATTGTTCATTGTCAGAATATGCTAGTACATAATTCATTCACTAACATCATCATACAATTTTAAATGTTAAAAATGTATTATTGTATGTAGAGATCAACATCAACCAAGATGCTGTAAATGTCTTGTTAATTTTTAGTTCACGTTAACCATATTTACATTTATTCATTTAGCAGATTTGATATTTATTTATCGTTTAGGTTTGTTTTTCATAGCAATTGGGGTTTTTTGTTCTTAAAAGGAATTTTAAATGCAAGTTAAGCTCAATCGCCAGCATTTTTGGCATATTAATCACCACATAAATTAATATTGACTCGTCGCTCGTTTTCTTTAAAAAAAAAAATCTTAGTTACAGTGAGGCTACAATGGAAGTGAATGGGGCCAATTTGAAAACACTAAAATACTTTTTCAAAGTATTTAAACACTACATCATGTTTTGGTCAGATTATAACTATTTGCCTTTATTGCAAAACTACAGACTTTAAGTGTACTCTGGCTGCTGCTCAGAATCAGGCAGCTTCTTCGTCTCCTTTTTTGTAATGACAGATCACAAACTAAAATAGCGCATTACCGCCATTTACTGGCAGCTTATTACGACATACAGGGGCGGATAAATCTGAAAATGATAAAAGAACACAATTCAATTCTATGCAATAAAGAATGTTTTAGACACTTTGTTGTTAATAGACACCACATCAGCATATCTTTACTTTTTTTTATTAAACAATTATTTATTTTATAAATAGAATATAAATAATTCAAATGTTTTTTAAATGTTTTATAAAAAAAATATTATTGCCTTTTTAGGAATTTATTTACTGTTCTGAATATGTTTATTTTGTTTCTTAATATTTGTGCGTTATTGGGATATTGTGAAATAATTCCTATTATATAACTGCTGACACATTTTCTCAATTTCATAGCATTTAAATAACTATTATTTTTATGTTAAATAAATAAAATTACTGGTAAAAGTAATAATTTATTATGGCATGTATTATTGCGACTATCTATTATAGGGTGACTATACATCCTCCTTTTCCCAGATATATTTTTTGGACCTGAAAAAGAGAGTCCGGCCAGGATTGTCTTTACGTGATTATTCTGGCTAAGAGCAGAAGATTACGCACTCTTTCAAATTCCTTTTTTTTATGTTCTTTCACGCTCGCCCGCTCATCTGTGCACATGGTATGTGTGTGCGGGAAATAGATTACCAGACTGCCACTCTCAGACAGAAACATCCATAACGTAAGTAAAAGTTTTAAAGTTCCTTCCTCAACTCTGCAAATTATAAATAGAACACTTGTTTTATCAGAGTACACACTTAATATGCAAATTCATTTTAACTGAAAATGTTGATTATATCGAGACAACATCAGATATCCTACGTATCAGGGATATTTAAACTAATTTGACCATGATGGAAATTTCGTCCATCAGATATTCGTAGCGCAACCTCTGTATGTGACCTGTAAATCTGGCACTTGTTTGTTAATGGCAAAAGGTCCAAAAATGCAATGAACAAGAACACAGGTGTGGGAAGAAACAAGCCCTGGGTCTTTATTCACATATTATCCATACTCTATATTATGTGACAAGCACAAAACATCAGCCCAAGGAGAGCTTATCATAAAAGTTTTTAGTTTTAGGGAAGTTCTGTAGGCTACAGCTGTGCACAGCAGAAGGACTGAAAAGTGTGATGTATACTATAAATGTTTTTATGGCGTCTGATCTTTTCTGTTTTTACTTTATGTTGTTGTATTTTATTTTGTGGCCATTATTTAATGTATTAATTACATTAAATGTATGTAATTAATATGTAAATGTATTAATAAATGTTATTAGTGTAAATTTAGTTATTATTATTTAATAATTTGATAGTAACATTTAAAAACATATTGCCTCATTGAGTAGCTTCAATGTAGCTAGCTACTTTTTGATAGTAACTTGTAGTGTAACTAACTACATGAATTACTTGAACTTTGTCAAGTTACAAAGTAGCTTCCCTAACACTGATCGTTACATTAAATCATCTCGAATATGCTCATGAAAAAACATCATCCTGATATACAGCTACTATATGCAGGCTGAAATATCTGTAATTCAGATATCCAAGTTCAAGCACTGTTGCTATTCCTCTATGATGTTGCTAACACACACACACACACACTCACTCACTGTAAGCAGATTGAGCAAGTCTGTGTTGGCCTCAATGTTAGGGGTAGTGGTCTGCACGAGGGCAAGTTCCTGGAGGATTGCATAGAGTTGCTGTGTTTTAACCAAGTTGACATGAGTCTTCTCTGAGTCCGTCCAGTCCTGCAGAGCGACATGAACAGCTGTCAGGTCCTTGAGGTTAACTGCCAGAATGGGGAAGCGAAATCCAGTGCACTCTGCGAATCTGCGCCGGTAGTGACTGTAGTTACCGCAAGAGGTCACCAGGTCCACCAAACTGTTAAAGATCTGAGAGAGACACGTTGATGTACAAGTGTTAGGACTGACTGAAAGGTATTAGGTACATATTAGGTATAGGTGTTGGGTCTGACATGTAGGTTTTGTTGTGCCCTGTACAGGTGTTGTATTTACCTTACTGGTCTCATCGCTAATATGTGCCTCAGTCTCCTTCAGCCCAGAGATAGAGCTGTTACTAAGACCGCCAACCACTGCCATCAACGTGTTAAAATTCTGCAACTGTAGTAGATTCTTTAGGGAGTGAGTGAGAAAAAGAGAGAGAGAGCTGTTGAAGTTTACCAAATCTTCCAGACAAAACACTGCATGTTTCTGTTATGGAAGCAAAACAAAACAATATTCTCAAATCAGCCCATCTGGCATCAACAATCATGCCATGGTCCAAATCACTGAGATCACATTTTTTTCCCCATTCTGATAGTTGATGTGTAAATTAACTGAAGCTCCTGGACGGTATCTGCATGATTTTATGCACTGCTGTCACACGATTGGCTGATTAGATAATCACATGGATGATTGTTGGTTTGAGTGTTTCTGTAACTGTTGATCTCCTAGGATTTTCACAACAGTCACTAGAATTTACTCTGAATGGTGACAAAAACAAAAAACTTCCAGTGAGTGACAATTCTGTAGATGGAAATGTCTTGTTGATGAGAGAGGTCAACAGAGAATGGCCAGACTGGTTTGAACTGGTAAAGTCTACAGTAACTCAGATAACGTTCTGTACAATTAGACAAATAGTATCTCAGGATGCTATTCTGAGATGTTGGTTGGCGCTGTTTTGGCTGTACGGGGGGGGGCTACACAATATTGGGGGGTGGGGGGCTACACAATATTAGGGAGGTGGTTTTAATGTACCATGGTACAGAAACATGGTTTCTATCTGATTCCATCACTGTACCATGGTACAGATGTGAAGATGTATCATTGGCTATAACTTTACACAGAAATGGTTTAAAAGTCATTTTATCACACTATCACACTGTTTACACACATATTGTTTATGTCTTGTGGCTATACTTTTGAAACAGTGAGTATTTTAACATTAAAATATTGACCCCCCCCCCATTCACTTCCATAGTAAGTGCCTCAATGTAACACAGATTTTTTCCTTTTTAAAGAAAAGGACGTAGTTGGGACATTCTTTTTTTGTGGTAATCAATATTATTCTATAAATGCTGTCGAATGAGCTTTACTCGTATTGAACCTGGAATATTCCTTTGAAGTCTTTTGCATATTTTAAAAATGTTTTGCATTTGTTGAGAGGAAACAGGGATGTATGTGTAGAGACAACACCAATCCCCAATAGACCTCATAAGGGGGGTGTTTCAGCTAGTGATGGATGATGAATGAGGAAAGGATTTCAAAGAGAGACAACCAGAGGTAAACAGCGGCTTCAGTGATGGTCAGAAAACCTTGCTATATAGAGAGAAATCAAGTGGGCGACGGATGTGATATTTTGGAATAGGAAGTGCTCAGGGCCCAAAGGATGGAAGAGAACAAGAGATCATCTGGAGGAACAAGAGCAGGGGGTGATGGAGCCCCACCGCGCTTCTAAAAAATTCACGAGACAAAGAGAAGGCAAGTCACATGGGACTAGCTGCTATCCTACTAAACCTCTACACCGGAACCTCAACTGTGTTTTACAGGTTTTGGGTCTGATGTGAGGTGGTTCCATCCCCACCCCCACCACCACACCCAGTATTTTCTCTGAGGCATTGCCTCCCTTGCTTCTCAGATAAAATGCCCCTGAGCTGACATAAACCCTGTAATAAAGTTTTACAGGCAGTTTAATTATGTTTTCCAGACCTGTGCGACATGTATGAAGTGTGAAATCACAGCGGCTCTCTGTGGGGCGGTGGGTTTACTCAGTACCATCAGTTGAATCCATTGCGAGACCCTGTTAAAGAGTGTTATAAACCTCTCCAGAATGGGGTTATCCACTGTACAGCCATGCATCACAAAGCTGTGGTAATCCTGAAACTGACACACAAAACAAGTGGTTACAGAACACACATGAGGTAGCTTTACTGGTCGTGCTCGAGCAAAATTTGTATTGCTACAGTGTCACAGTATACACTTGGTTTCAAACTAAGAATGGCTCAATTACAGTTGTGTAAACGTGTTAAAGGAATATTCCGGATTTAATATAAATTAAGCTCAGTCTACAACATTTGTGGCATAAATGTTGTTACACTTTAATGTGTTTTGAGACCAGAAAGACAAAAGCCATTTCCATTTCGTTATGAAGATACGCTAGACGGACGGCTTTCGCTGTTGTTAGCCATCTCCGTGTTTATATCAGCATCTCCCACTGCGTTTCTCTCCTGAACATTGACGGGGGAGAATAGGATGGCGGACGCCACGCAACTACAGTTATTGTTATTAAATCATTAGTAATTCATTTGGGATCTAGTGTAAAAACTGTCGGACATTTGTTGTATTTTTGTATGTATTTGTTTTATTTAGCATATTTGTTTATTCATTTCTTGACATATAAATTGAAATACAAAAAATTTCACTAGGGTGTAAATTACATCTAGCATTATTTGCATCAGGGTGTAAATTACATCTAGCATTATTTGCATCAGGGTGTAAATTACATCTAGCATTATTTGCATCAGGGTGCAAATTCCATCTGCCTTTCTGTTATCCACTAAAGTAATAGTACATTTACCCTTATATTCCAGGAAATGAAAGTGCATACATTTTGTGCATAAAATCAGTTTAGAATTTCATGCACGAAATGAAGTGCTGACTTTACACTTTCGTTGATGAAATGTAGCTGGCTTTTTTTCTTTTCCTGCACACAATGTGTTAAAGTGTAACTGTCATAAAATAGTACATTTTGTGTCACATAATTAATTCAGTGCATGAAATTAGGCATTTTTATATTTTACACTCCATACAAACATACCAGGATCTTGCAGAAAGATTTGTACTCCAGATAGGTCAGGTGTTCAGCAAGCTCACAGGGGTTCAGGTGATCAAATAAAAGGGACATTTTTCTCTTTTTGGACAGAGATGTAACTCTCTGTGTCACTTGCCTTTTCCATTTATACGATGGCCTGCGGGGTGGGATTGGAAGATGAGTGTGTCCTCTCAGACAGTTATTATTCCTCCATACAGTTCTAAATTGCTGAAATGACATCTGAAATTGTGTCTCAGGACATCCCTTATAAGACATGAAAGCCATCATCATCTACTCATCCTCATGTTGCTCCAACCCCATATGATTTTAACTAATTCTTGCAGAAGCATCAACAAGATTTTTCAAACTCTCTGAAAGGTTTAGTATGTTAATGAGGGTATAACATATTGATTTTGGTGGACTATAACAGATTTTAGATTTTTGGGTTATCGATCTGTTTTCTTAACCCGAGTATGAGCATTTCTACTGTTTGTGTGTATACTTACACACTCTCTACATCTATAAGTTGACCCTGGGTTTCATTGCCTCCAGCAATCAGGTTCTCTCTCAGGTCTTTAATCTGGTTAGCCAAAGCAGGATTCAGATCAAACTCTACCGGAAATTCAGAAATCCAGTATCTTATAGAGAGGGTGAAATGGTAAGGCAAAGAGTGGATGAAAAGAAAAAGATGTCTCTATCTGTACCATGTAGAAATAGAGAGAGAGATGAGGATTAGACTTACTTTACGAGGTGGCATATTTTGGCTCTGATCTCATCAGTACTGCCCTCCTCTTGTGACCTGCATGCTTGTTAAGAGTATTTTACACTATGACTTTAGCCTTTACAGTTTAATTTTACACCAGTACTTTACAGCTAACCTTTACAACCTGCACACAACCTACAAATGAAATTGAATACACATCAAAAAAGGCATTGGAATAGATTTGTTTTTCTTTTTTGGGGGGGAGGGGGGGTTATGAAGTTGTGTTATCAACATTTTAATCCATATTTTAGATGGCAGCTTTACATCAAGTATTCTTTCATTTATCTGTACACATTTAAATGTAAAAATAGGACTTAAGGGGATTGTTCACCGAAAAATTTGATTTCACAATCATACCGATCGTCCGGTACTCCCCTCCAAGGCCTGACTTGTGTTTCTTCTGCAAAACACAAACATTCCCTTGCATTTTGAGGACCTACAGAGCTGAAATATATTTTTAAAAATCTTCATTTGTATTCAGCAGAAGAAAGAAAGTCATACACATCTGGGATGGCACAAGGGTGAGTAAATGATGAGAGAATTTAAATTTTTAGGTGAACTGTTCCTTTAAAACTTTTTTACACAAGGTTTACACAGAAAATGAGGTTTTACCGAACTTTACGGAAGAATGTAAAACTTTACTGAGAGTAGTGTACCCAGGGACTAGAAACTGGTCAAGAAACGAAAAAGAAAACCTGAAAACTTTCAAAAGTTTGGAATAATGTAAAGTTTTTGCATTCAACTGATCACAATGTATAGTCAGGACATTAATAACGTGAAAAATGACTATTACAATTTGAAAAAACTGTTAAAAACTTCTTAAACTACTTCAGAGTTCTCATCAAAAAATCCTACTCGTGCAGCAATGACAGCTTTGCAGATCCTTGCCATTCTAGCGGTCAGTTTGTCCAGATACTCAGGTGACATTTCACCCCACACTTCCTGTAGCACTTGCCATAGATGTGGCTGTCTTGTCTTGGCTGAGTTTTCTCTTTACTGTTGTACATGAAACTGGTGTTGAGCAGGTAGAATTCAATGAAGCTGTCAGCTGAGGACATGTGAGGCGTCTATTTCTCAAACTAGAGACTCTGATGTACTTATCCTCTTGTTTAGTTGTACATCTGGTCTTCCACATCTCTTTCTGTCCTTGTTAGAGACAGTTTTGATGTCTTTAATGACTGTAGTGTACACCATTGTATGAAATCTTCAGTTTTTTTGTCCATTTCAAGCATTGTATAGCCTTCATTCCTCAGAACAATGATTGACTGATGAGTTTCTAGAGAAAGCTGTTTCTTTTTTGCCATTTTTGACCTAATATTGACCTTAAGACATGCCAGACTATGGCATACTGTCAAAAACAAACACAAAGACAATGTTAAGCTTCATTTAATGAAATGTCATGTCCCTGTGTGACGTTAATGGGTTTCTTTTGGAGTTTTTTTTCTCTCTCTCCCTTTCCTCTCGATTTCTGTCTTTCACTTTTCGCAGGTTTAACGTTCTGGTTGACTCTACTACCAATCAGCCGACTTGATGACATCACCGTGATGCCTACGTCCATAACCAGAAGCCCACGACTACATAAAAGGGCACGCCAACACTGACAGCTCGCTCCACATTTGGATTCTTCCGAATGCTTTGAATGTTTCTCTTGATGTCTTGTTGTTTTGACCGTGTAAACACTTTATTCCTTCACGTCTCTGAACTGTTGGACTATTTCAATGTACTTGTGCTGGCTGGAGGAAAAAGTAATAGGTAAGTTATGTCACGTGATATACATTATGCACACTTAGAACGACTTGCTGTATAAACATACTAGGTCAGGGGCAAGTGCCACCCGCTGTATTTCTTTTTTGGGTTAGTTAGTATAGTGTAGATACGACGTCACGGACGTTGAAGAATTTTGTTTCTACATTTTCTTTTTGCTTTAGGTAGGTTTACTAAATCAAATGATTAAGAAGATTGGACGTTTTGGTTTTTTTTCATTTCGTTGATTTGGCATTGTCCAGTTCCTTTTCCTCCCAGTCTGCAGCATTTGATGTGCATAAAGTAAATATTAGTAAAATACTTTTTTGATTGTTTCGTATTGTAAAAGGTTCACGGTTGGTATTGTAAATAAATCGATGTATACACTTTACTACACTGATTCTGTCTGCCTCATTTACCCTCTACCAATGTGTAAACGGTGCGTTTTGTGTGGGACAATGTCGCTCTCCCTACTCCCTAGACAACGATAAACAGGGGAGGGTCGTAACAGAACCAGATAGCTTTCAACTGTGTTTGATGTAATGGCAGGTGATTTTCTAGTACCAAATTAGCAATTTAGCATGATTACTCAAGGATAAGGTGTTGGAGTGATGGCTGCTGGAAATGTCTAGATTTGACCAAAAATGATGCTGGTGCTGTTTTTTACATCAGTAATGTCCTGACTAAACTTTGGGATTAGTTGAATGCCTCTTTGGTGAATTAAAGTACCAATTTCCTCACGAAACATCAAAATCTGTACATTATTCCAAACTTTTGGCCGCCGGTGTATGTATATTGCATAATTCAATTAGATTTTGTTCAACTGAATTTTTTTTTAAATGCCTTTAATCAGTTAAAAACAACATATTTGTTTTCTTGTTGCCCAAATCCTTTTTTGCCCTCAAGCTCTTATGCTCATCTATTTTTTTTTCTTGATTTTCTTGAACATTCTTCATTATTAAACTGAAGTGTAGACTAAAATAAAATGCACAACTAAATTGTTTAGCTCACAACTGCTACCAGTTCTAAAAAATAAAAAATAAAAACAAATCTGCAAAGATTCAATGGTTGTCATTGTTATTTAATTTCAAAGCTTATTGGCACACAGTATGCTTATTTGAAAAAAGAAGTCTATAAACCATTCTTTTATTTTGTAACTGGTTGTTTTTTGGAAAGGAGGCTGCTGAAATATATTTTGTTTCTAATTCCAGGTTCCAGCAAATCATGTGTTCTAACTAATGTGATGAAGTTGAAATATAATGGTAAAGTAAAATGTAACTTATCAGGAATGGCTGCCTCCTACATTAACACAATGAATATACCGTATATACAATTGTGGAGCGGAGGGGGGCGCGCGATATTCCGCCCCGGCCCCACCCCCCTCCGCTCCACACTAATGTACATATATTTAACAATATATATATATATATATATGTTTTATAAAAAATAAAAAAGGATATATATTTTGTAAAAAAAAGGATACTTTAGCAGCAGTTTCTTGGCCAGCTGGGTGGAAGATATGTACCAAGGATGCATCATCAGAAACATTCTCACAAATGAGGAGCCTTTTATTGTGCCTTCGTTGTCTGAAATCGCAAACATCACAGAACATTACTAAATAAACCATTTTATTAATTTTTTATTCTGGTGGCTTCCTCGAGCAGAAAGTTCTGCTAATGAACATGGCTATGCTAGTGCACTCAGTGGATCTCAGCTGCTCTTTTCAGCTGGGAAACCCTTTGTGTTTTCATTTAGTCAGACTAAATGTGCATGCTCTTCCTGAATTGTGTTAAAATAGTTTCACTCACCAAAAGATTGTATGCAGACAACCACCAACTCATCCACAGTTGCTGAATCCATAGGTAATGGATCCATTCTCTCTTTTATTTTCCTCTAACTTTACTTTCTACACTGTCCCTCCTGCCTTCGGTCTGATTGTTTCTGTGAAGAGAGGAACACAACGAAATGTTTCAGATTTTATAACTTCACAATTGCACAACTTAAAGCTACTCTTTTGATTTCAGGCACCTGTTCACCAGGAGTTCATGCTTCCGCATGCGCTACTTTATTGTATTTTTTAAAAGACACCTTTGACCGTTTTTATGCGTGTCTCATGCCATAAACACCAAAGAAGTCGTTAAAAGAAGTTAACTTTTAATATTAACCTCGAGACTCCTGCATTTCATTCCATTCTGTTTTTAAATGCAAGAATGTTTACTGTGTGGCAGGTCCCTTAGATATCTAACAACAACTTTAGTGGCAGAATGACATGAAGATACCAGCTGTCTCAACAGATAAAAATGATGTTTCCTAAAGTAATCACTAAAACACACAAACATCACAATGAGTGACACTGCTGAGCAGTTGATCTCTTCATGCGGAGAAAACCAAAATGTATCCCCACAAGCAATAAAACACAGTCTATCCTTCATGCAGCACACATACCAACAGTACTGAAAACACACACACACACACACACACACACACACTCTCCTGCTCATGGAATTTTAGCAAGGTGTCCAACAGGAAACCATGGCAACACACTGTGATCCCCCCATGATCAACCTCTCTGTATGGTAACACAAATTGTACTTCATTACAAAGGTTTACACATGACACGCACACACGAAATGCACAAATATACACATACAACAACTCACAACACAATATTTATATTTTATAAGATTTTATACAGTATAGAAATTGACACAGAACCAGCAATTCAGTCATCTGAATTTGTGCTGTTCATGTGTGTGTGTATAAATGTGTCATGCTAATTTAGTCTCATTTCTCTTTTTGGCAGAAACCATCAAGAACACAAAGAAAATCTGTCTTCTTGTAGACAGGTGGTGTGTTAAAAATCACTTGGGTAATGATATGTGGCCACAAACACACATACACACACACACACATTAAGCAACAGCAATTTTATATATATGGAGTGTGTGTGTTTGCGTGTGTGCGTGCATGCACTGCAGAAAGGTGGATAGACACTTTCAATTAAAGAGAGAGAGAGAGAGAGCGTAATAACTAGCTGTGTGTGTCGTCATCGTCAAATCATTAACATGCAGATATAACAACATACATAAAAAGGGCGACTTTTGCAATACATGCCAAATAATGAGCATTTGAACTGACATGTTATAAAAGCTTAATAAATACATGTATTAATACTTATACATAGTGAAATTTAAAGGAGGGATTTTGTGATTTTGCAACAATCCGTTTTGTGTTTTTATCAACGTGACTATCCTTGTCACGTTGATGTAAACAGAATGGTGCTACTATGAGTGGTGTCCCAACTTACCCAGACCTATTCCTAAAGTCCTCTGCAAAAACTCTTTCATGGTCATTCACAGCATGTATCATATAATAA
Organism: Xyrauchen texanus; assembly: GCF_025860055.1. Taxonomy (NCBI): domain Eukaryota; kingdom Metazoa; phylum Chordata; class Actinopteri; order Cypriniformes; family Catostomidae; genus Xyrauchen; species Xyrauchen texanus. Next base: position 6,708,784 of record NC_068276.1, read on the forward strand.
AGCCTGATGATCATTTAAGATGATCAGATTTAGGCATACTGAACCTTATGTACATAGGTTTCTAAGGCTGAATAAGCGTTATTAAGCATTTATAACATGGGAGGTATTGCATGACCGTTTCACTTCTTATTTATGTTGTAATGACCGCATATTAATGATTTATAATGCATTTCTAAATGCGTTATTGGTCATTAAAAACACCTTTATAAACCCTAAAAGGGATAGTTCACCCAAAATGAAAATTCTCTTATAATTTACTCACCCTCATGCCATCCCAGATGTGTGTGACTTTTGCATAACACTTTGAAGTCTTCCCTTAAAACGATCCCTTAAACAAACGGAACAGTTAAGTAGAGTGTCTCTGAATTATTTTCACTCTGAGGTGGAAAATCTGTTTCTGACTTTAACTTGTGCTTATTACACACCAGAAAGCAGTTGGGAAAATTAACACAATCACACACATGTTTAAAAAGTGCATGATTAATATTATGAACCTATTTACCCAAACGTTGTTGCCACAGTTTTTTGCAAACAAGATTTTGAATTGATACAATAGATTCCCATGGAACTATTTGCACTGGAGTTGAACATTCATGTGCCGACAAACCAAAGATTTTTATGGAGAGTGTGTCTCCTGGATGAGCTCCCCCAGCTCAGTGTGGTTTGTCTCAAGGATACTTAACATCTCTCCAATAACTAAACATCTTATGGAGATGTTTCATTGTCACAGCTACCTTTTGGCTTGCTCAAATTAAAGCTGAAGTGTGTAATTTCTGTCCCACTAGCACCACCAACACAACACAATTTCAAAAATAAATGTTGTTTTCAAACAGATTTTTTGAACACTCTGTTCGATGCTGTTGATCAAACAAACAGATAGTACCACCTCAAACTCACGCAATCTATAACCTTTTCTGACATTGCATTTATTAAATTTTTTCTCTTTTACCCATGTCTAGATTAAAGTCACTGTGTAGTCTATATTAAGATTAACCCTCCTATTCTATTAATGAAGGGATGTCTACTTTAATATTTGCATTCATTTTTTTTACCCAGATATAGTACAATTTGTTTTTAGATCTTATTTACATTTAATCTCTCAATTTCACCATTAATTTGCATATGCAAATAAGCACATTTATGTAACTTTAAAACCTACACTTTTATTAGTAGAAACATTAAGAAAATATGCAAATATGTCATGTAGTGGTGGGTCTATTGCTGCCATCTGGTGAAAAAAGAAAAATAACATGACTTGAAAATCACGTTGGCAATAATAGCCAATAGATTGCTGCAGCCACCTACTGTGTAGTGATTAACATTTTTATCACAAATTATGCATTTGGATATACAGTATACAGTTTTTTGGCATTATCAATATACTATTTGTCAAAGTTTAGCATCAATTTTTATGTTTTTTTTACTGTTTTGAAGTGTCCATTTTTTTTTTTTATAATATGCTTAATATGTAGAGAAAACCAACATACAGAGGTTATTTTTGCTTTGTACTGTATCTGCAAAAGGACACATAGAAAGGATATGAAAGGGACCATGTGTATTTATCTAGAAATTCTTCCACCTAGAAAACAAAATCCCATCTAGTCCCAATAACAGGCATTATTTATTGAAGAATTCAAGATTCACATTTCTACTTTTAACCCTTTCGGCTGCATGCCTGGTAAGCTTCCATCGCACATATCATGAATAAAGCACAGCTGTTGGCCAATCGGCATCCAGGAGCGGAACTATCCATTTTATAAATGTATGTGTGTGCGTGTGTGTCAGTGATTATCTATAAGCAGTGGTATTCGGAAGCTTCTGCTGCTTGGTAACAGAAACCTAGAACTATTGATCCTCATGTGGGCTTAATCAAAGGTGTGTGTGTGTGTCCAGTGTTTTATTGATTATTTTGAATATGTCAGTACCTCCTGCAGAGTGTGTGTCCTGACAGCTCAGGGGTTGAAATGATAAAAGATAGACTTGAACAGTGAAGTACTGCAGCTGCTCGGCTGGAGAATACATTGTCTGTTTCCCTTTCCTGCTGTCTCTCATTTTTCTATACAAACATCTGATCAAATACACATCACTCATTACAGAAAGAAATGATAGCAGTGATCACCATTGCTGTCAAAGCAAGAACAGCAGACCATCAGGAAAGACAGAGACAGTGAAAGAGAGAGTAAGAAAGAGAAGAGATAATACAAAGTTAGAGACTGTACCTAAGGTCAGAGATGGGTAATAACATGCTGCATTTATTCTGTTACATTTAATTGAGTACATTTTTGGAGAAAATGTACTTTTAAGAGTAGGTTTAATAGTAGATACTTTTTACTCTTACTCAAGTAAATTTATATTGAAAAACTTTTACTTTGTTACAATGCGATGTTCCTGTCATTACATTACTGGTTTTAATTAAATAAATGTTAATAAATGTGTAATTTATTGAGATTTCTGAATTAAGATAATTTAATTATTGAGATACTTATTGAGATAATATGAAAATATTTAAACAACCTTACAGCTCAAATAATAAACACATTTTAACAGAAGAATTAATGTAAGTGCTTTTATAAAATTCTAAGTCGAGTCGAGAGAGCAGGTTAGTGGATATTTCCTCGTTCAAGGTTTGACAGAGACTGGAGGTGAGTTGTGCTCTTAAATAGTGCTGGTGATTGCTGGATTGCTGGATTGATGACAGGTGCAGGTGATTAGTATTCGGGTGAGTGTGATCTTTGTGTTGTGGATGTGAGTGAGCCTGATTGCCTCCTGACAATAAGCAGCTGTTTATACATTCTAATGTAATGCTTGATACGATTTTATAAACTGCACTACATAAAAAAAATCCATGACATCATAAAGCCTTTCAGATAAACGATTTGAAAGCCTACCACACGCACATACACACAAATAAATTAGTTTATAGAAAGAAATGGAAGCACAATGCACCCAGTGTGATGCGCCAGTGAATGCAAATGATGGCCATAACAGGTGCGTACACTGTCTAGCTGTATGGTAATGAAACCAAGCAGTCTCTTCTGGATTGCTCATTACATTTGCCTCTTTCAGGAATGCCCCGAAACATAAATAAATCCACTAAACAGTGCAAAAGATCTGTAGCCATTGATGCTAAGCCTGGCATGTACAGCAAGTCCAACAGCGAGGAATGCCTGTCTAACCAGATTACAGAGATTTGTTCAACAGTGGAACAGCTAAAAGGCTTAGTGGTGGCTTTGGCAAGAGGCAGGTCAGCTGTTGGAGAGCCTGACCCACCAGGTGATAGGCCATTTGAAGACTGCCATACTGCAAAAGAGGATGTGAATGCACTTTCCATGTCTTCCTCTAATAAGACTTACAGACTTTCAGGTTACACTTAGGGTTTAGATGGTGGATCTATGCAAAATTCTATCTCTATTAAGGGGTCAGCTGAGGGCACAGCCTCATTAAAATCTATTCTACAGGCTGCCCTTAAGCCTGTGATGAAGTGTTTTACTAAAGAAACCACTAGATTTCATAGACACTTTTTAAGAACCACAGCTTAACATGCCAGCGTCTGAACACTGCCTTTCTGAATTACAAAAATGCAGGACTAACCCAAATTCCCAGCATGAACCCTCTAACTGTTGGACTTTTGCAGCTATGTCAGGAGATGCTGATCATGGGCTGTATCCTATGCTGGCAGTAGAGACTGCTATGATGGTGATTCCACCTCAGGAGACATTAAGACTGAAAGCACATTGACCTAGTATTCAGTGTAGAGCTACTGATGAACTTGTAAATCATACAATCCCGTGGCTAAAGTTGCTCACAGAGACTTCAATAAATGATACTTCTCTTCAAGCTTTTGCTTTTATGTCTCTTGAGCTTGGATGTTTGATGTCTCTTCTAACTGTGACACAACGTAAGGTTTGATTAGCACAGTCCCACTTTCTGGACGCAACCAAAAAGGCCATACAAGATCTAATTGTGGTTAATGGGCAGCTGCCTTTCCTCTATCCGTAGTCTTGGTGGCCAGATACATTAACTCATGGTCATGTTCAACAATTTTCTCGACCAAGGTTGTCTTTCCAAAATCTCTCATCAACAACAGCTGGAAAGTATAATTATCCATGGGACCCCTTGCATGTGCTACACATGGGGATAACATGCTAAGCGGCACCCCCGAATCCTTAAAAGAAAACACCCACCTAACCTGAATAATTTGTCAAATCATTCCATTTATTGTTTTCTTCGATGTGGTTTTTGTTTGATCCATTTGACACATTTCATCTCTATTTAGGGAGTGTACAAGTTCATCATGCATTGCCCTAGTCAGTTGCGGACGCTGGTAGATGCAGCATAACAAAACAGCGCCCCTCGCATATAGACATGCATTTTGGTGCTGTACCACGCCGTGGTCTGATCTCTGTTTGAAAGAAACTAAAAGTGTTGTTAAAAAGCTGTATACACCAAGGGGTTTTTAATCCGAAATCACTCACACCCAAAGCGACATCAACATACTGTAGATCAAAAGACCACTCGACCAACACACTGCAAAAGGTTTCACTGTTAGTTGTATATGTTTGATTTAACTTTAATTGTTATTTTGTGTGCATTTATTTTTCTTTGGAATAAAGTAGTGCAACATCACCTGATTTTTTTTTATGATTAACATTTTAATTAAAACACAGAAAACCAAAATATAAATAAAAAAAAAAAATCTACTTTTAACATCCACTAACACCCCTTCTCCTCCCCATCCACAACCCCACCCTGAACCTCAACAAATCCCATGTGGTCTTACATGAACACATACAAAACTAAACAAAAGCAAAAACCAAGCAACTAATAAAGAGAGGAAAAAAAATACATATAAAAATAACACCCACTGACAATTACCCCTCTCTCTCCACTATTCCACCCGAGAACCCTCCAAGAATACTAAATATCTACCTCATTTTCCAACAAACAAATCCAGATTCCCTAATTTTCTATAACATCCCTCCTCTAAGGCTGCCACTCTCCCCATCCCCGAGCACCACACCTGAAACGGGGGCATTCCAACTGACTTCCAACCCCTAAAAATCACCTGTTTGGTGACCATAACTTAGGTTAGGACTCAATCCTCCCCATGTTTATTCTCCACAAAATATCTCCCAAAATACAGAGTCTGGGACAAAACGAAACCTGAGTGCCCAAAACATCCCTTAAAATATTCTGAACCCTCAACCAAAACCCTTGGATCTTAATGCACGCCCAAAAATTATGGGTTTTGTCTCCATCCTCCGATTGGCATCACCAGCAGGTAGGTGTGTCTTTAAGACCAAGCCTATACAGTCTAGAGGGGTCCAATAAAATGGATGGCATTTGCGAGATAACGGGGTGTAACTTAACTTCTCCAATTAATTTGATAGAAATGCTTTGCAATGGCAAAATAGGGGCAAGAATTTCAAGTGAGATGGCAGTGACCGGAGTATGATGATTCACTACTGACCACATTATATTGATGAAACGCCTAATGTTATCAGAAGAGCTGCGGCCCTGAATAAACCCCACCTGATCTACATGTATAAGAGATGTCATAACTTTACTTAATCGGTTAACCAATATATATTTGACAATATTTTAAATTCTATCTGGATCATTGAAATAAGACGATAACTCTTACACTCGCTTGTATCTTTGTCTTTTTTAAGAATCTGTCTGATCCGGGCTTTTGTTATGGTTGGTGGAAGCATTCTTTAATGATTCTGTATAAACGTCAAACAAATGTGGAGCCAGTTCTGTAGCATAAGATCTAAAACATTCAGTGGCAAAGCCATCTGGCCATGGAGCCAGTAGGCAAGGCCTTAATTACCTCACTAAGCTCCTCAAAGGTTATCTTAGAATCAAGAGAAATTCAAGATCATTTAATTTAAAGTCATCAGTTTAGGAAGTTCTAATGGTTCCACAAACTTTCTAAAATCCTCATCAGTAGACAAAGACGTGGAACTATAGAGATCAAGATATAATTCTTTAAAAGCATTAAAGTATTTAGAATTGTTTTTAATTCTTTAAAAGCATGATTAATATCAATGGCCAAGGTAAACATTTCACCACCAGCAGATTTCACTGAGGGAATGGTAGAAAAAGACACTCTCTGCTTTATATATCTAGCCAAAAGCTTCCCTGCTTTGTCCCCCTTCACAAAGTGAGACTGTCGTGCCCTGAATAACCAAAACTCCACCATCCGCAACAAAATAGTATTATATCTGTATTTCAGTCTGGTCAATTCCCTGAGGCTATCAGACGACATTTGGTGCTTTTAATATTCCCTTCCAACTCCACGAGTTCTCATGCTTCAGATTCTTTGATGATCTGATACCTAAGAACTGCCTTAAGTGCCTCCCAAGCCACGTCCACAGAGGATACTGAGGACCAGTTGATTTCCATATAAACATTGATTTCAGCTTTTAACATTTGTTGAAAATCAGGATTTTGCAAAAAAGATACATTAAAGCGCCAACTATATAATTAATTTTTCTCCATATTTGTCAACATCTCTAAACTCACCATCTGAGACTAAAATGTTTCCAATTGTGCAATCAACAACAGATGAAATAAGGGACTTAGATACCAAAAAAAAAATATATTCTAGTATAAATCTTATGGACTGATGAATAAAATGTAGTCACAACCAGATGGGTTCAAATGTCTCCAAATATCTGTAAGACCAAGATATATTTACACTTCTGTGAAGCATCAATATTGCTGTGGCTTACACACTTTTGCTTCACTATGTTCATGGTCATCAAAATATTAAAGTCTCCTCCCAATATTATATCATGAGGGATGCCAGCAGCTTGCAACATCATTTCAAGATCAATAAAAAAAGATCATCAGTGTTAGGTGCGCAAATATTAGCCAAAATCAACATTTGCCCATGAATTTCTGCTAAAACAATAATGAAATTTCCTAATTTATCTTTAATCGGTTTGAGACATTTGAATTGTAGATGTTTATTTATCAATATAATGACTCCCCTGCTCTTAATTGAGCCAGCACAAAAGAAAAAATGTCCACCACATATCTTCCCAAATTTTTCAGCTTCCTGTGGGGAAAGATGCATTTCTTGAAGAAACACTATATCATATTTCTTACGTTTAAGAAAAGAAATATCATTCCTTCTTTATATGGGGTACCCCAACCCATTCACATTCCATGTGGAGAGAGATAATCCACTCATATTAACATTTGACATTTTGACATATTAGAAAAAATAGATAATAAAATCATAAAAACCACATTCCCCATTAGTGCAACTGCCAAACGCCGAACTTCCCCCTGAACCAAAAAAAAAAACAGAAAAAAGTTAAATGTGCGCATTAACCCTGTGCATGACAGCGCCAACCGGCGTCCATCCCTCTAAACTCAAAAAGTCCATGCACGCCTGCGAGAGTCCCCACGACAACTTTGCCATCAGATTGCTAAATTCTGGTGCTTCTATACAAATTTTGTGAGACAGGTTTACATAACAGAAAATAGTCTATAAAACAAACTGAAGCCAATAGGCAGAATAAAAACAATGTGTGGCAGAATGTGGCCCGTTCTGCATTACGTGGCGTCTCTTTTCAGCTTGCCCCTGATCGGCCCCAATGTGTGTCAGCCCACCAGGAAAATGGGCAGATACCAATCCAGCCCAGTACGTATTACAGCAAGATCCTCTAAATCCACAACAACTTTCTTCAGCATCACAGACATGTTGGACAGTTGACGCTGAATTTCTCCAGCCGCACGGTCCAAACAGAGGCCCTGATCTGCAGGCCTATCTGAGGTTTCAGCTTTCGTAAGTGTCTTTTTATATCTCCAGAGCCCGAGGATTTAGAATGATTTGACATGTTGACTTCAAAGAACAGATATATAACAAGGTGTATAGAATCTCACTGGTTTATGATACAAAAAAATTATTATAAACTAGCAAAGTGTGCAGAGCTTGTTGTTTACACATCCGCTCCTCGCATAGCGTCACATGACTCCCCCTACATCAACTCATTTTAGGGTTCCCCCATCTCCGAAATGTCAGTTTAACCCCTGCTTATTAGTGTAAATCATTTTCTTCTTGGTGAATGCAAAATTTAGCAGATTCTCCAGTCTCTGCTTGAGGGCAGTAGAACAGTCAGCATTTTAAAAGTATACAGTATGCTTTAACCATCTCCAGCAGACATTTTAAACCATAACTTATTAAAGGGATAGTGCACCCAAAATCTCATTATTTACTCAACCTCATGATATCCCAGGTGTGTATCACTTTCTTTCTTCAGCAGAACAAATTTAAAGAAAATTATCTCAGCCTTAAAATGCAAGTGGATGGTGATCAGACCTTTGAATCTCAAAAATTCACCGACAGTCAGCATAAACGTCATTGATACTACTCCACTGGTTAAATAAATGTCTTCAAAAGTGACATGATTGCTTTTGGTGCAACAAATATTAATATATAAGTACTTTTGAACTATTAACCATCGCTTTCTGAAAGCCTCATGTGACCGCTGAGTTCATGTGGTCTCTTGTGAGACATAATCCCGTTGGCATGTTACTGTAATCTCACGTCCCTCTTTCTGTTGAGACATCCAGGATAAGCACGCAAATGCACCGTTGTGAAAAACATAGATACAAATACAGATCTAAACCAAAACCAACGAAGCTTCTGTACAGTGTTCCTCCTACTCCGTTGTAAACTGTACTGCTCGGCTGTGTCGCATATGCGTCAGTTCATGCATGTCTCACTTGCCAACATGATTACATCACATGCAGGGCCACCAATAAAGGGGGACAACTGGAATATATTGCTCAGGCCCAGGCTTGAGAAGGATGGGGGGCCCAGAGAAAGTCTGAAAGTCTGTTCCATGTTGTAGAGCGCATCCAAACAGGAGACGTGATTATAAAGGAGGCAACTGACTGGATGGGGGACCTCTAAATATGTTTTGTCCCAGGTCACTGCAGCCCTGGTCACATCCATATACCGCTGCTGACTGGAAGCGATGATTTAGAGTTAAAAAAGTATTTCAATTTTGATCTTTTTTGCACCATAAGCAATCGTGCCACTTTAGAAGACATTAATTAAACTGCTGCAGTCGTATGGATGACGTTTATGCTGACTATCTGTGATTTTTGGAGCTTCAAATGTCTGATCACCATCTGCATGCATTTTAAGAACCTACTGAGCAGTTTTCCTTCAAATGTGTTCTGCTGAAAAAAGAAATTCATACACACCTGGGATATCATGAGAGTGAGTATAGAATGAGAGAATTTTAATTTTTTGGGTGAACTAACCCTTTAATCGCTTTCTGAAGGGTGCTCAGAGAATGAGACCCCAAGGTCCCTGCAGGCTCCCACTTGGGACCTCCCACTTGTGTTACAGGCACTTTCTAAATCACCATATGAACCTCTTGCTACAGCAGATATTAAGTGGTTTTCTTTGAAAACAACATTTCTTTAGCCAGTGGCATCCACAAGATTGAGTAAACTCTTTCTGTGCCCTTCCTGTTACCCCTGAATTCCTGCACTGGCGCCGAAAATCCAGAATAATACTACCAACCAACCCAGCTTTCTCAACTCAAGTGGTCACACAATTAAATTTAATGTCAACCAACTGTGATCTCAGGATTTCATCCCCCTATCACATACCAGTGATACCTGTGTCATGATCACAAAGGGAAAGTGTGCATGCTTCTTGTTTGCTTCTTGGTTTGGACCAGGGGCAGAGCCGGGAGTTTTTCAAAGGGGTGGCCAGGCAGGGGCAAGTGATCAGTCTGTGGTGGCACACAAATGTTTGGGCAACCTTGGTGTGTGCACATGTTAAGTTTGTACAGAGATGATTTCACCTCTAAAGAACTAAATTGTGCCAAAAATGACAAAAATAGACTAAAACAGCAATTGCGAGTGGGGTGGCCACCCCCTAGCTACGCCACTGGTTTGGACCTCTGAAGGGTCTTTTGTTCTGGAGAGCAGCTATTTTTGTAAAAGGGCTGACTTGTTCACGACTCATCTTCCTTAGCCTCTCTCTCTTCCTCTGCAGATTTTTACAGACAAAACCTTCCTACTTAATATTAGATTTCATCTGTGATTGTTTGGAAAATCGAAAACAAAAACTGTTACAAATGTGTAATTTACACTACTGCACTCTCATGCACACATCATTACGAAGTACAAAACATCAAGTGTGACTATTTGTTGCCCTGTGTTAAACTCTGTGTGTGTGTGTGTGTGTGTGTGTGTGTGTGTGTGTGTGTGTGTGTGTGTGTGTGTGTGTGTGTGTGTGTGTGTAGAGAGAGAGAGAGAAGGTCTCTGTTGATTGTTCGATCTCAGGGCAGATGTTAACTTATGTTCTGCTGAAAATAGAACAGTTTAACATCTTAACAAATGCGCGTGTGCGTATTTCACAGAGAATGAAGGAGAGAGAATGAGACTTCATTTTATTAGTTGAAATTTCTTGGTATGCCACTTTTACACCTGATATTATGCAGTGCAAAAACCTATAGTTAAAGCACAATTTTGAAGTACCAATATCTCAGAGATTGCACAAAAAGCCATCAGTAGAGCCATAGGTAAAGGTGAACTCGTTTAAAATTACCGTAATTTCCGGACTATAAGCCGCAACTTTTTTCCCACGCTTTGAACCTCGCGGCTTATACAATGACGCGGCTAATATATGGATTTTTCCCGCTTTCAAATTTTATTAAAAAAAAAAAAAAAAAAAACATTCTGTGACGTGCTCAGTTTTTTGGCGGCGTGAAGCTTTCATTACACCAATGAAATTGCCGAACGGGTTAAGGTCAAACAACTTTTTTTGTTTAGCCTACTATTTAGATTAAATCGAGCGCGCTCAAACTTCCCATCATTCTGATTACGGTAGTAATTTTGTCACCCTCACCATGGCAAAGACATGGAGAAACGCATATGATGCTGCTTTCAAGTTGAAGGCGATTGATCTGGCTGTTGGAGAAGGAAATAGAGCTGCTGCACGGGAGCTTGGTCTTAATGAGTCGATGATAAGACGTGAGGAATTGACTCTAAACTAAAGCTGAGGCTATTCAACTCCGACACCGAAGGAGATGACTTCAGTGGTTTCAGTGCACAGGACGAGGAAGATAGTGACCAATGACTTTCTTGGTAGGCTACTGTTTACTGCAAATGTTTTATTACAAGCCGTGTGTGGCAGCGGGGGCGTGGTCAAGCGCCCGTCCGGGAGAAAAGCTGTAAGGCGCTTACACCTGCGCTAAATTATGTCTAACACCGGTGTCTAATTTCAAGTGCCCTGCTTCACGTGTCCTTCTTGGGAAAACTGTCACACGGGCACCAGTGTGACAGTTTTCAGCAGGGCACTTGACGTTCCAGGTAAGGCTTTTAATGGCCACAGCAATGTTTAATCAATTTTATAAAGTTTCTCAATTCTTCTATGCGCCAACACTAGACTGACGTGTGTCACTCTCTCAGCTCTGTGGCTGCTGCCTTTTTATGCCGCTCTCCCCATGCTTACTGAAATTAGACACCGGTGTTAAGACATAATTTAGCTCAGGTGTAAGCGCCCGGGCGCTTGACCACGCCCCCGCTGCCACACCGTGTTTCGTTAAAGCCTGTGTAAAGTTAATTTGTTTCAATGTACCGGTAGGCACCTGCGGCTTATAGACAGGTGCGGCTTATTTATGTTCAAAATCATATTTTTTGTAAAAATCAGTGGGTGCGGCTTATATTCAGGTGCGCTCAATAGTCCGGAAATTACGGTAAGCAAAAATGTCTCATGGGGATGGTGTTAATCAATAATTCAGCTGAATGAGGTCAATTTCAGGGTACGTGGACATTCGGGACCAGCTTGTTGATTTTGCACATGATCATGTTGTCCTTTCTGCGCAAACATGTTCCATTTTTATGTAAATTAGGCTCACTGCAACGCAGGAATAAGCAAGCGGCTGCGTTTCTGGCAAGTATGACTGAGTTCCACTGCCATTGACCGCAATGTATACCAGAATTTAGTGATATATGGGGTTACAAACTATTACACAACCACAGGATGTACAGCCAAATAATATCGTAATGTCTGATACTGTTCTAAGGTCAGCATTTATACCTAAAGAGTAGTAGTAAAAGTAGATAATTCACTTGTTGCTGTGTGTTGTATTGAACAGACGATAATAAAATCTGCTTACTTTATCAAGAGCATGATGATGCAGTTTTTTAAATGTCTCCATGTAAACCTTTTGCCTTTATTTATTTCAAAAGGTGATCATTGCCTGATCTCTCATTCATTCTGCCTTTGCAACTGTCACGAAGGCAGATGAAGGCAGACGAGTAGTGGGGTCTAAATGCAGCTTCTTTATTGAGTGAAACAAATGGTGAACAAGATAACTCAGAATAAAATAATACAGGGAACAACAAAACATCCACGTGGGGAAAACAGAACAAAAACACGAGTACACAGGCAGGGGAAACATCCACGGATAGCAGGGATAACATTGACATTTGAACATCCACATGCAAACATCTACATTCAACAATCAACCAGGAATGGAGGAACAGCAGGGTTTAAATACAGAGGGGTAATGAGGACTAAACGACAACCAGGTGAGAACCATGACTGAGTGCTGGCAGTGATAAGGGCCGGGAATTATGGGAAGTGTAGTTTAAAACAGTTGACAAGTGAAACACGGGACAGACAACAGGGGATCATGACAGCAACAGTGTGATGAACCGATGGCAAAATGCAGTAAAATTATTTGCGCTACAAACCAAAGTGTTAATGATAATTAATTAAAATAATTTGATAAAATATATTACCAACATGAAATATAAAGCAACATAATGTAGTATTTTTGCAATGCTAAAATAGCTGCAGGTGGCTTATACTGGAAGAGGTCCACATTCAAGGTGGATAATGGTGGCACCCTGAATGTCACGCTGAACAATTAGGTGGATAGACTGCGCTTCATTCACAAAAATCCACATTATTTTCCTGGTAAATTAACATTTCAGATTGCAATTCAAGATCCAGTTTCTATTTCTATGTTTCTGTTTATGGAAGACATTTAATTTAAAAGAATAGTTCAAAATATTCTCTCATCATTTACTCACCCTCATGCCATACCAGATGTGTATGACTTTCTTTCTTCTGCAGAATACAAACAAAGATTTTTTGTAGAATATTTCAACTCTGTTGGTCATGAAGGTGAGTAAATGATGAGAGAATTTTCATTTTATTATTATTTCTTTAAGAAAAGCTTTATTTTTGTACAGCAAAAGAGTAATGCAGACTTACTCCAACTCTTTTCAAGGCACAGTTTTCCAGGACATTTTATATGCCTAACAAGTGTAATATTTAAGCAAAAACACATGAGTCCATTTAAATCTAGCTTTTATTTTGGTGTTTCTGTATGTATTTGATGGTAGTGTCTGACCTTTAGATAAGCAGCTCATTACATGGCCCAGTGCAGGGTTTTTTTCTGCGCTGATTTAGTGCCTAATTTACAAATTAATGCAGATAAGGCAAAGGTGTAAACGCGCCCACATGTCGCAGCTGAACGCAAATTGCAATTTTGATCTTACAGTCCAATTCTGAGTGTTATAAAGCAGAGGATGCTGCAGACCACCGTATTTGACACACCCTGTCAGGACAGTACAGAATGACTTTGATCCAGACACCTGGATCATCTCTTAAACATTCAGAAAGTGCATCTGGCTATACCGTGCATTTGTATCTATGCCAGGATATAATGCTCTTTTCCATCATTTGAGAATTATTTGATTAATTACTGCTGATATGATTGGTTGATCATATCTCTTTTAAATCCAATAAATTTTACATCCTAATTTCATTTGTCAATTTTTGTGAATGAAGCGCAATCTCCAATGAGACTAATTTACATAGAAAGGAGGCTTGTTTGCATAGAAAGGAAAAACAATGACTTCATTTAAATACTCAAGACGCAGTGCAATTTCAGTGCTGATTTCGCCTGTTAAAATAGAATGTGGGTGGTTAGTGAATAAAATGTAGGTTTTTGTGTGAAATACCACCCGCAAAAGTGGAGCAACTGTTTAGTGAATCTTCTCCATAGTCTGTATGTGCTGCACACTTCAAAGTGTTCGGCTCTCTATGATCTCACACACACAAGAGCATACATGATGATCATTAATAGGAGTTTTTTTTGGGTGTATGAGCGGACAACTTCACACATTCATTTTGAAGCATGCGTCACTTGCAGATTATATATTTATTAAATAACATACTTTCACAGTTTAATTATCACATTAGGACATATCAAAATTTAATTGGATTAATTGTGTCCCCAAACATACATTTTTGTCCAAATATGTCATTTCATGACATTCTGTTTAATAGCTAATTACATTTTTATGACTAGATTATGTGATTCCATCCATGTTTTCCACATACTACTTGTGGTAATCATGGTATAAGCAGACCCCAATCATTGAATTATTGAAAATTAATTTCCATCCTGAGATGTGACACTACCAACTCAGGGTGTGAATTTGTTTTCCAAAGAATCTGTGGTCCGATCATCATCATCATCTAATAAACCTTATTCATGCTAGCACCACATTTGATTTTGAATGAGAATGACAACGAGGCTGTGAGAGATAGACTTACAGTCTCTTCAAATGCACACACAGTATAAACATGTAAAAAGCTCCTTGATCATGTCTGATTTGAGATAAACGCAATCGGTTCAAGGATTGTAAGAAACTCTTACATCAAAGGAAGACACCATAAGACAGTCGCAAATATTTTTATTTCCCAAACAGGCATAGGCCTTCATAGAATCTATGAGTGAGTAAACCATTGGGTGTTTCAAATGTGATTGCACATAACTCGACTGTCTAAGGAAGCTGAGCACCATGTTTGTTTCTTTTTGCATTGGCTCTGCCTAGCTGCTGGAGTTTGTATTGTGGCATGACACTTCTCCTTCAAGACACTTTTGCATTGACGGAAGATCGCTTTTACACTGAATTCCTGGCCAAATTGGGAATGGACACTATGGATGATCGCTAAATATCTACATGCTCACAAAAAGGAAATTTTTTATAAATTTGACGGACTGAGTAACTCATGGTATATTTTTTTTTATGCGGCCTCTGACTGAATTTGAATACACACTTGATCATCTGAGGAACCGGGATGCCTGTTTTTTTTTTTTGTGCTGGTCCGCTTAGCGGCTGGAGTTTGTTTTTTGGAATTACACTGCTACGGGAGAGTTGTGGATGAATCTGTTCTTAGTGCTTATGCCTCCTGTTGGCTGGAGTTTGTTTTTGTGGAGTATTTTTAAGGGACATTAGAATGATTAGTCATCTGCCGTACTCATAAACAGCTGGCTCACTGATCATTTGGTTGTCTGTCTGAGGAAATTGAAAGGCTTTATATCAGCTGGAATTTGTTTTGTGGAGGAACACACCTTCAGGACTGTTCTGAGAATGAATCTAAACATTCTTTGTGTTTATTCTGCCTGTTGGCTGGTGTTTGTTTTACAAAGTATTTTCTGTTATGTAATGCAGAAGCACTAGACTTGAGCAATCCGATGGCAAAATTGTCGAGGGGGCTCTCGTATGCGTACATGGACCTTTTGAGTTTAGAGGGATTGACGGCAGTTGGCGCTGTCATGTGCAGGATTAATGCGCACGTTTTTCTTCAAATTCACAGTTTGTTTTGTTCGGGGGAAGGTTCAGGTTTTGATTGTTGCACTAATGGGGAATATAGTCTGTATAATCTTGTTTTTGATACACAACTTATTTTTTTATTATATCAATATGTCAAATGTTAATATGAGTAGGTTATCGCTCTCCACATGGAATGTGAATGGGTTGGGACACCCCATAAAAAGAAGGAAGGTTTTGGAGAAATTCAGGGGAAAAGGTTGATTTTGGCTAATATTTATGCACCTAACACTGATGACCAGATCTTTTTTTATAGATCTTGAAGGGATGTTGCAAGCTGCTGGCACCCCTCATGATATAATATTGGGCAAAGAATTTAATCTTTTGATGGACTCAGTCCTTGATCATAGTGAAGTAAAAGTGTGTAAAAGTCTTGGTCTTGCAGATATCTGGCGACCTTTGAACCCATCTGGTAGGGACTAAAAAATTTTTCTTCAGTTCATAAGATTCATCTAGAATGGATTTTTTCCCCTCATTTCATCTGTTGTGGACTGCTCAATTGGAAACATCTTAGTCTCAGATCAAACCCTGGTGAGTTTAGATATGTTGCCATGCACAGAGAAAAATAAATCATATAGTTGGTGCTTTAATGTATCCCTTTTTGCAAAATCCTGATTTCCAACAAATGTTAAAGACTGAAATCAATGTTTTTATGGAGACCAACTGGTCCTCAGTATCCTCTGTGGACATGGCTTGGAAGGCACTTAAGGCAGTTCTTAGGGGCCGGATCATACAGTATGCCTCATTCACTAAAAAATCCAAAGCACGTGAACTCATGGATTTGGAAAGGGATACTAAAATTGCAGAGGCAGAGCTGAAGCGCTTAATGTCATCTGATAGCCTCAGAGAATTGACCCGATTGAAATACAGGCATAATACTCTTTCCCCATTATTGTTCTGTGTTTCCCTGGAACCATTAGCAGCCACAAGGATAATTTTCCAGGGGTGGTGGCGGGAGGTTTGGCGCATAAACTTTTTCTTTACGCAGATGATATTTTATTATTCATATCTGACCCCACTAGATCTATGCCTTTCCATTATTCATGAAAGTTTTCAGGATATAGAGTCAACTGGTCTAAACCCGAAGCTTTGGCTCTGACAGTGTACTGCCCAGTGACTGTTTTCCAGCCGGCGCTTTCCAGTTGCCCAAACAAAGCATTAAGTATTTGGGCATTTTCTTCCCAGCAAAATTGTGTGATTTAGTTACAGTTAATTTTGACCCCGTATTAAAACAGTTTTCGAGTGATCTTGACAGGTGAGTTATTAAAATGAATTGTTTTCCAAAATTAAATTACTTGCTGCAGTCTCTCCTTGTAGATGCCCCCTCTCTTACTACAAGCAATTTGAAAGCATAGCGAAGTTCTTCATTTGGAATGGTAAGCTTCCCAAATTACATTTCAATAAGTTACATAGGCCAATTGACAAAGGTGGGATAGGCCTACCCAAGATTTTATTTTATTATTATGCATTCGGTCTCAGACATTTGGCTCATTGGTCACTTCCACCTGAGAGAGACCCTCCCTGGTTCTGTATAGAACAAGAAGTTCTTGTACTTACTTTGCCATTGCAGAGCCTTTCTATCAAATTAATCGATGAGGTTAAGTTACATCCCATTATCTTGCATTTGCACTTGGTATGGACAAGAGTGTCCAGACTTTTTAATTCTGACATTTTTTTAAATATTGCCTCAAGCATATGGCTGAACCCCAAATTATGCATCAACAAGTCCCCTTTTTGCTGGTCAGAGTGGATTGGGAGGGTGGTTACTATACTTAGTGACCTATAAGAATGGAGTGTTGAGATCCTCTCAAAATTTGGTTCAACTTTTTGGAATTCCTGATCTCAGTTCCCCTAAAGTGGCAGATACTCTGGGAGTGGTGATTACTGCTTTTGGAAATGATCATGAGGCATCGGTGTACTGCTCCCTGCTAATTCAGAATCTGGGGGACGGAACTTCAACTTCTCTTAAGAGATTATGGGAGAAAGATCTAAATTTAGCATTGGAGGAAGGAGTGTGGGCTAATATTCTAAAAAAACATAAAATCTGCATCTAGAGATGCAAGGGTTCGCCTTATGCAATTTAAGATTTTACATAGAGTCTATTGGACCTCCTCTAGATTGCATAGGCTTGGTTGGCCGGGTGAACCCCCTCGAAACCCCTCGCCTCCCCGGCATGCTTGCTTGTTTCCGTCTGAGCTCGGGATGAGCATTCTCTCCAATGGGTTATGTTTTCAGTGTGAGAACATAACCGCGGCAGCGTTGCGATCTCTGCTTTCTCTCTCCTTCCTACGGGATTGAGGCAGGCGCCGCGGGCGATGGAGAACAATCTGGGGAGAATAACGGGACGCTTTTGCCGGGTAAATCCCCTCGAAAACCTCCCGCCTCCCTGGCACGCTTGCCTGCTTCCCCCGAGCTCGGGATTAGTGCGGTCCGCTTAACAGCCTACCGTCCGGTCCCTCGAGCTCCCCGGCATTGGATGATGACATCACCGCTGCATCGGAGAGCGTAACAGCGGTGTCGGATGCGGATAACTCGCCTGGGCCACCACCTTCGGGTCTCCGCCCAGTCTGAGCCTGACGCAAGAAGGTCCGCTATGTTTCCCCGGGCTTAATTGGTTCCGCGAGCATGTGCGCCGCTCACAGCCGCGCCCCGGATTCCTTCCCGGACGTGCATGACGAGCTGAGCAAGCCCAGCTTCCTCGCTCCTCTGCTCTTGCTACCCTCGGTGGTAGAACGGTCCCAGACCGCTCCCCCCTGCACGCCATGGCCCCCTCCTGCAAGTCCACCGGGCCAGGGCACTTCAAAATCTGCACTTGGGTGGTCCTGTTCTTGATGTGCTGCAGGAACTGCACTCAAACAGGCGATGGCCACTCCGTGGTCCAGAAACGCAACGATGGACAGGCAGTACGGGAGGCAGACAAAGCACCCTTTCTCAAACGACCCCGTCTCCCAGCTCCGTCCATTCGGCGACACCACTTGACGACTTCGCCCAGCAGTCCTCAGTGGTGAAGAAACAGACGAAGGCTATTTTCAAGCAAAAAAAAAAAAAAAGGCATCCTGCCCTGCCGCAAACCTGCTCCTGTATCAGCAGTTCACGTACACGGCTCAGAGCATGGCACTTTTATAAGTGGACCCCTAGTGTCGCTTCTCTGACACAACGTGGAGAGAGCGACAGAAGGGGAACGTCTAGGTTACGTATGTAACCTCCGTTCCCCGATGGAGGGAACGAGACGTTGTGTCTCCCCTGCCACGTCGCTGAGCCGAGCCACTGTTGTGGCCGGACCATTTCCGGCTCCTCAGAACAATCCTGAATGAACTCCCGTATTTGCGCCGCTTAAATACCCGTATGTCCGGGGGCGGGACATGCAAATACTGGGTGCCAACTCTCATTGGCCTTTTTTCATAGTTCAGAGGTGAATATCGGTGCTCAAGAGAGACCCCTAGTGTTGCTTCTCTGACACAACATCTCGTTCCCTCCATTGAGGAATGGAGATTACATACGTAACCTAGACGTTCTGAGCCTCCTTTCCAAATGGTAACCAGTTAGAATGAAATAAAAGAATGGTTAATAACATTCTTGTTAATATGACAGTGCTCTGAGCTAAGCAATGGGTAAAATACCAGTTGCACTGTTGATATGTTGTGCAAGTGGGACCTGGTCCAGAAAAAAAATAAGACACTTGCCTCACCAAAATAAGTGATAATAAGCAATTAAATGTTTTCCTGTGTGGTGGATTTATCAGCATTGAAATCATTACAAGCATACGACAAATCTGCTTCTCAGTCAAAACCCAACTGCATCGAATCTGTATGAATGTGTTATGATTGTGGGAATGCAGGAGAAGGCAGACGGGAGGTTCAGATCTAAATGCAGTCTTTATTGCAACAACAAAATAAACACAGGAACAAAGGAAAAGTCCACAATGGGAAAATGAAATTAACACACAAAATAACTTCCAGGAGTACACGGGTAGGGAACATCCACGAAGGGTAGGGTTACCTTGAACGAACACGAAACATCCACGAAGGGCAAGGTTATCCTCGAACGAACATACATGGGAACAAGAGCAAGCATGAAAACATTAGAAAACATAAAACGACAACGATCGACAAACGAGAGGAGGAACAACAGGGTTTAAGTAGACAGACACGATGATGACAAAATAACAAACAGGTGCAGACAATAACACTGTGACGGCGGTGATGAGGGCCGGGAATGACGGGAAGTGTAGTTCATACAAGGACAGTGAAACACGGGCGGACAACAAGGAAAACGTGACATTGAACGTGATCAGTGATGAGTGAAACAGAAAACACGGGGCAGACAACAAGGGATCATAACAGAATGCAACATATCTAACAATAATTCAGTAAAGACTTGGAAATTACTGAGAAATGTACTTTTTACACGATGACGATCTTGCGCTATTTGCTTTCAAATTACCACATCACTTAAAGCGTGATATATATCCTAACATATCCTTAAGTTCACACTCACCAATAACAAATAAATCAATCTGATTGGCTGATGAATCTGACAATCTGACTTTAGTTGCCCATTCATTTGCACTGTTGAGGGATTCTGAAGAAATTCTGAAGGCCTGATGGGGTGGAGCTCAGACTCACGTGCTTCTTCGGCTAACGAGCTTGGCTTCGGGCATGCGATTTGTGAAACAGTTGTCACACTTTGCTTGTAAGCATCAAGCAATAAATTCTGACTGGATAAACATTTCGTTTTTCTCTATTTGTTTGTAGATTAAATAAGAGTGGAAAGCGATAAAAACTACATAGGAAAGTGGTGAAAATGAAAAATATGTATTTATTTGGCATGTTAGGCCAGCAGAAAAGGCTTTTCTGGCCCTGAGAATTCACCACTGCACCAAATAGATACTCAGGAATAGAAGACATGTTTTCCCTGTTGAAGTTAGCCATTCAGGGAAGTCAGTAATTGAGACACACTGCCCTTGAGATACTGTGAATAATTCTCAGCCAATCAAAACACACCTGTAAAACAACACTGATTTGTAGGAAAGCACCAATTCGATACCTGCATTGGTATGGGCTCTGATATTGATGTTTTTAACCAGATGGAGTGTTGGCCTGACGAGTACAACCCAAATCTGGCACTGTGTGTTAGTCATGGTCATTATAGTCAATCTCCAAAAAATGACATAGGAGAGCATAAAAGCACCATTAATATAGTACATGTGACTTGCATATTATATTCAAAGCTTTGCTTTGTCTTGTTGTGAATAGCTGGGAATAGCAAAAGGCTGCACTTAATACGTAAATATGTAGTCTGCATGAGCTGCAAGCATCAGCGAATGGGCTCCATTGTGTTCATAGCACACACGGAGCTCATGATGTGCTGTTGTTATAGGTACTTTAAGAGCGCTCCACATAAACTATATCTCAGATTTAGATGCTTGATAGTTCAGATTGCTTATAAAATGCATTGAGTATGCTATCAGAGGAGCATTTGACCAGATTTTGAATGAGAACCATATTAAAACTACTGTAAAGTAGCCAACACACTCCTTCCTGGAGTGTAAAGCCAGAGGGTTTTAAAGTAAACCCTCCTATGGTTTTCGGTCATTTTTAACCTAAATTAATTTTCCTCATTTAATAAAATGGTTTCCTTTATCTGAGCAGTACAAGACTTGGTGACTTTTCCTCATTTTGTCAACTGAACAAAAATGGGCTTCATTCGACTAGTCAAAGTGGTCGAAGCACACAAATGTTATTTATCTGGTGCCCTAAAGGACAGATGTGCTCTGAGTTCAGTTCGGTGTGCTAAAGTGCACTAAGTGCATTATATTTTATATAGTCACCGTGAACGCGGAGGGATGTTCTTTCCGCCGGGGGTGTGGGTCTGACTCCGGTCCGCCCGGGGAGGAGCGACTGTCGTCCGCCTGAGAGGGTGGAGGAGTGGTCGAGGACCATGCGGCGGTGTATCAGAGAACCGGCGAGTACGTTTTTTTTCCCCATCTCTCTGTCCTCTCTCTCTCTCTCTCTCACTGCCGCTCCGCATTGGCCTTTTCCCTCTCGTTTAAATTTCACAGTGTTTTTTGGGGGGGTACTACACTGTTACAGGAAGTACCCCCCTTATTTAATTATTTCTGTTTCCCTCCCCTTGTCCCCTCCCTCGTCCAGGTAGATGGGGATGACCTGCCGGCATACGGGGCAAAAGGCACCCCCCTCCCCAGGGAAGGGGGGGGGGTGTACGTCATGCTGGGGGCTCCCCTGCCTGAGAGAACGAGGGAGGAATGTGGTAGGGTGGAGGGCGGGGCCGGGTTGTGATTATACACACCCGGTCTCTTATCAGGTTAACCAAGCCTCCGAGAGGGATAAAGGCCGATTGCGGGCGGTGGTGCGGGAGAGAGAGTTCGTTTACGGACATTTCCAGCATGTGTGTGTTGTTGTCTTTTGTTTAAGTTATTCAGTAAAATATTATTTATTTTGACAAGCCGGTTCTCGCCTCCTCCTTTCCATCAAACTACGTTACAATTACATTATTTTTAACAACAGGCTGATGGTATCATTATTATATTACAAAATACAGTAATATTTAAGTTGAATGAGTTCCAAAAAATTACTGTTATTGAATGTGGACTAATTTCCTATCACAACACAAATCCAGATACAATGTGGAAAACATAATGTCTGAACAGAACTGGATTCTTGTCCACCGAAGACACTTAATAGACACTTAACACTTAATTTTGCTGCTCTATTATCTGGTAGAATACTGTAGTTAACAAATTATTTATATTTTTTAATCTGTCTTATTTTATTTATTTTATTTTTTTTATATATATATATATAATTAAATGATGTGTAGTTAGATGTTTGTCTGAACTGATTGGGCGGCTGTGGCTCAGGTGATAGTGCGGGTTGGCCACTAATCTCAGGGTGGGCGGTTCGATTCCTGGCCCATATGACTCCACATGCCGAAGTGTTCTTGGGCAAAACACTGAACCCCAATTTGCTCCCAATGGCAGGCTAGCGCCTTGCATGCCAGCTCTGCTGTCATTGGTGTGTGAGTGTATGGGTGAATGGGACAGTGTAAAGTGCTTTGAAAACCGATAAGGTTAAAAAATCACTATATAAGTGCAGACCATTACGGGAAAAAAAAAACTCTGGGATTGGGACCGACTGATACGGAAATGTTAGCAATCAGATTTGGAAAGAAAAAGTGATATCAGTACATCCTTACCAATTTCATCTGACAGATGAGTCATTTCTTTTGAAACCTCCTTTTCATCTCTTCCTCCTAAAAATAAGCTCTGTGGCATTCTGTTCCTTAATCCTGAGCTTAAACATCTGCTTTTATCTCAAACATGCTGATGTTGATTTCTCAGCCTCGGTTGTCTGACATGGACAAATGTGTCTGTTTCTCAGTAGCAGGTTTCTATTTATATTACATGTCACATCTTTCTGAGTTCAGGCCCAAGAAAATCCACCTTTCTCTTCCAGGTTTACAAAAATTCCACAACTGCTGCTTGAAGATTGGAGTTTAAAGGTCCTTATTAGTGAATATTCCCCTTTCTCACTGTCTCTGCATCACTCTTTCTGTCTCTCTCGGCAAATCTATCTGGCAATGAAGAGCCTGACTGCTGCAAAGAGCTTATAACTCTGCTAAAAGCAAAAGAGACTATGATATAGTGACTATTGATTGATGTGATCATGACCATTATAATGAAATCTTTCCATGTACAGGCAGT
Organism: Xyrauchen texanus; assembly: GCF_025860055.1. NCBI lineage: Eukaryota > Metazoa > Chordata > Actinopteri > Cypriniformes > Catostomidae > Xyrauchen > Xyrauchen texanus. The sequence continues at coordinate 6,732,185 of NC_068276.1, forward strand.
GAAGTCTCACATGGGCCTGGATGAAAAGGATCCTGCAACCGCTGACTGCGGCCTGACGGGCAAACACTGGCTCCCAGTTACATTTAGGATTGATTTTAAAGTATTATTAATGGTATATAAATCACTCAATGGGCTAGGACCTCAATATATTGCAGATATGCTCACTGAATATAAACCCAACAGATCACTCAGATCATTAGGATCACATCAGCTAGAAATACCAAGGGTTCACTCTAAGCAAGGAGAGTCTGCTTTTAGCTATTATGCCAGCCGCAGCTAGAACCAGCTTCCAGAATAGATCAGATGTGCTCCTACAGTAGTCACATTCAAATCCAGACTCAAAACACATCTGTTTAGCTGTGCATTTACTGAATGAGCACTGTGCCACTGTGTGTCCGACTGTTTGTACTGTATTTTATTTTATTTTATTCTAAACTGTTTCAATTACTCTTATTTTTTTATTCTTATTTTAATCTCTTCTATGTAAAGCACTTTGAATTACCATTGTGTATGAAATGTGCTATATAAATAAACTTGCCTTGCCTTGTTAAACAGGACTTGTGAGTTGCTTTTATTAAAACTAAAATACATTAATAATTCTACATTCTCACCTCAATATCTAGCACACTGACAGATGCACTATTTTAATAATCTTGAGTCTCAGAAAATACCCCCCGCCTGTGTAACTCATTCCTGTACAATGGCCCCAGTAACTCTACTTCCAAAAAAGTATTCGTCCCATTAATAAGTTGAAGGATTAGAGATGCCTTATTTAAAAGGTTTTGAAGGGAAAGTGCCACATCAAGACAACAGTCTCGGAGAAGCTCAGCGTTGTGTCACTAAGTGAAAAATGGCAATCTCACAGAAAATACAGAAACACGCAAAAACAGAAGTGTCACTGTGTGAATAACATAACCTCATGGCATGAGAGGAGAGCCTGTAATCTTCCTCAACTTACTTTTCTTCTCACTCTGTGGCATGCAAAAACATTATGTGCGGTTTTGCATCATGTACAATATGAGTTTGAGAATCCCCAAAACATCTGTGCTCTAGAGATATAAAGACGTGGTAGGTGTAGTCTAGGACATATGCAATCATATGCCATGTCCTCGCCTAAGTTTCAAAGGATTTTGCATAAGCCCACTTAAAACGAGCAAAGAAACATAACAAGTGCTGCCAGAACATCGGGGGGTGAGCAGGATTTTCAGTTTTTATGAAACACATAGACACACATAGATTTCATCATTTAACACACAAACCACATAACGGTGACAAGCAAAAATAATATGTTAAATATGAGTAGAGCGCTCAATAATCACCATATGAGTCATGACAAATAACTGAAAGTGACAACAAATACAACAACTGCAGTATAAACAATAAAATAAACAACACCATATAGCCATCTGCATAATTCACTCATGCAGCATTGCACTGAACTTGAGAAAAGCATCTATAACACTGTTTTCATCCACAGATTCCACACCTTCTTCAAAAAGTTTTCTCAAGAATAATCTGGGGAACCAGTTCAAACACAGCCGACATGAAGACACAAAAAAGTCACACGGGTGAAAACATGAGCAATTAATCGGCACAGATCTGCTCTTTAAAGAGGTCTGAGCATATAGTTATTACATTGATTTATTTAGTTTATTAGAAATATTCGTTTATAAACAGATCAATATTGAATTCCTTTTTTATTATAAATTCTCCTCCCTGCCCAGTAGGTGGCGATATGCACAAAGAATGTGAATTGCCAAAACCAAAGAAGAATGTGAAGTGAATGTGGAGATTTATCGTAAAAAAAAAAAAAACTAAACCTAATATATCGTTTCTGAAGACCACTGGAGTCTAATGGATTACTTTCACGCTGCCTTTATGTCCTTTTTAGACCCTCTGAGTTCTGGTCACATTCAGTGCATTGTATGGGATAGCATGAGGATGAACTATCCCTTTAAATAGCACACATTATTTTAGAATGCTTAACAGATCATTATGTAGCTTACCTATTAGTTTGTATTATATATATATAAAATAGTGCTCTCTCACCTTGATGACAGTCAGTTGTGTTCTTACAGGCTCTAGGTTCAGTTAAAATCAAACCCGGCACATCTGTCGGGTCTTATCGAAATGTGGAGATCCAAACACAGCGTTTATAAGAGGATATTTAAATGTTTTCATGGACATCTGATAAACACAAACAGCATCCTGTGCGTATTGCTCTTCATCACACTGTGCCACAAGTGTCTTTCTTCCGTTAGGAATAGCCGCAAGAGCTGGAGAATCACCAGGACCTCTCGGAAAGTGGCGCCTCCGTGTGTATTTGTTGCTGGGACGCGCGTGTTTTGTGTGTGTGTGTGTGTGTGTGTGTGTGTGTGTGTGTGTGTGTGTGTGTATGTGTGAGCGTGTATTTATCACTTTGTGGGGACCAAATGTCCCCATAAGGATAGTAAAACCCGAAATTTTTGACCTTGTGGGGACATTTTGTCGGTCCCCATGAGGAAAACAGCTTATAAATCATACTAAATTATGTTTTTTGAAAATGTAAAAATGCCGAAAGTTTTCTGTGAGGGTTAGGTTTAGGGGTAGGGTTAGGTTTAGGGGATAGAATATAAAGTTTGTACAGTATAAAAACCATTATGTCTATGGAAAGTCCCCATAAAACATGGAAACACAACATGTGTGTGTGTGTGTGTGTGTGTGTGTGTGTGTGTGTGTGTGTGTGTGTGTGCAAGACGCGCTCAGTTTTCCGCTGTGACGCATTTGTGCGTGTCTCGGTGAGAAAAAAAGGCTTTATATTTACAACATTGACAGTTTGGTTATGCATAACATTAGGTCCGTGTTAATGCGTCCATGAGGAAGTAATTTACATAGAACAATAAGAGCGCTCAACATGCAAAACTACAGTGAGTGTCAAACTGAGGCGAGAACCCAATATATATATATGAGACGAAATTCAGTATATGACAAAATGTAGTCACACTGTGCTGCATTTCATACAAAGAAAGACAAAGCCAGTTGCATTTCGTCAAAGGATTTGTAAAATCAGAATTCCGTTTCATGCACAAAATTCTAAACCAAAACCTGATTTCATTTTCATGGAACCATGGTTCCATTTCGTGGACATAAGGGTGAATGTACCTGTCATTTCGTGGATAACAGAAAAGATCTCAGCATGTCACAATGTATTTCATGGACGAAATGATCTTTCTGTGAAAAGATATGCATTTCGTTCACAAAAGTGGTTTTCTGGAACATATGGAATGAGAAACAAATTTGTTCACAGACGAAGACTGTGCTAGATTAAAAGGCTAGCTTTAATCAGTGGTGGATCTAAAAATATGTATGGCTTGGCATGAGGACTATGAGGGGTGGCAACACCAAAGTAAGCACCCATGTGTGACCTTCTGCAACTTTGACCAAATCGAGGCTTAAAGGTTCTTGACTACGCCACCTGGTGCCTCTCACACCAAGATATACTTTCCTGCTAAATACCTAATCTAAGGCAAGCAGGTTCATAGAAATACACCCAAGATAGACTAGACAGAGACGTGCTTCCAAAAAATAACATCCATCCATCCATCCATCCATCCATCCATCTTCAACCGCTTAAAAAATAACAATACTTTATTAATCAAATATATAATTAAAAGAGCCACACAGTCATGATAGCGGCACGATAGGTGCAAACAAAAAGGCTTGGCCTAAAGGAAAAGACCAAGACTGGTATTGGCTGCTACCAGAGACAATATAATTGACAATACACAACAAGGCAATACTGACTCACTGTCAAGGTAGGCTACCGGTCCGGGATAAACGTGAAGTTCACCAACCGTGCTCTGAACTCTGGTGCCTACAAATCAAATACATATACACCCAGCACACACACACACACATAGGCACCGCCACTACAAGCAAGTGATTCAATCAATACTGTGAGGTGCGGTTTTACCACTACAATACGCGGTGCAGTGCGCGAAGACGGACCCAGGAACCTCTCCTGTGAGCAGCTACCCTAGTACTCTAGAGGAGAGAGACAGGGACGAAAAAGTTGTTATCTCGAGCAGGGTGGATAGAAGATACAGCTGGACAAAATCTTAACAGGACTATGTAAAATACTGGAACAGCCAATACCACTTCAGTCAGACGAGGCTCTAGGCGAAGGCCATGGCAACATAACCAAACAAAAGAAAATATAAAAGAAAGGCAAAACTATTGATATTGATAGTTTAAGAGTATTTACACTTAACAAGAGGCAAGGCAAAGCAGCAGGAGCAATCTGCCCACAGACACAAAATCATTCAAATGAGTGCTTGATATACACATGCACAGATAAATCACATAGGATAACAAACATTTCATAACAAACAGTCTATTTCTTTACCTCAATGTGACATAAAATGACACAGTGGAGAAACAGCCCTTGCGCCGGTCTTCACAATCCTACATAACAGTTGTTACACACAGCATATTCGTTAAATACATTTCTATTAAGAGTTAACAATTAACACAGTCATACACTACGTCAGGACACACAATCAGACTCATTTTACATGTGTTCAAGGCTATTGGTCCGAACACACTGGTTCTGTATTTGTATTTGTATACATTGTATTTGTAACACAATAAACATTTACCTTTTAGATGTTGCGTCGTAATCGCGATACAGCTACCCGGCGGGTGCCTTGCCCAAGACCTATGTGCAAATGTGCTCATTAAAATGCATATCATGTTCCATCAATGATACCCACATCATGACTCAAAATAAAATGCACAAAAATACCTTCGGTAGTACACAGCACGACTACCCGGAAGCGTCTGGTAATCGATCGGACACCTATTTTCCAATAGCCTAGTATTAGATAAACAATGCTAAATGCTCAGCTTGCTACATCATACAAACATTTACACATACCTTGGTTGCACAACGGAACCACGTATCGAAACAGTACAAGATTATAGACTTTATCTGGACACCAGGGAATCTCTCTTAGCCCGTTGTAAAAACGGTTTTATAGAAACTGGCCTAGCTGCAAATGAATTGTTAGCCACTCAGCGGCTAGCTGAGCACAGTGACGTCAGGGGGCTATCGTAGCTGCAGAGGGACAAACTTCACCCAGACAGTGTCTACTCTGCCGGTTACACTCGCATAGTTCTACTGGATTAAGATACCAAGCTTTTTTGTATCTTCTGCATATTCTTTCAACACTAAATAAATGAATGAATGAATAAATAATAAAGGCTTACAGCACCTATAAGAGAAAATCTAAGTAAATGTATGTCATTAAAGAGGGCTCCATTCCTGCACTTTGCCTAGGTCCCCAAATCACTAAATCCACCCCTGATTACATGACATGATTTTAAGTTGTGCACTAAATATCTACAAGAAGACATTCGTACATAGTTTTTTGGTATCGGAGTACTTTTACGAGCGTGAGTACAAGTATGGGACCCGATTCCGATACCAATATCAGTATCAGGACATCCCTAAATAATACACCATTAGTTTGCACATTATTGATAAGGAATACTATCTACAGGCAAGCTGGTGTGCCCAGAACATAAACGCAACACGCAACAAAGTTATACTTTAAAAGAATGGTTTGTCGAAGAATGACAATTCTCTCATCACTAACACTTAACGGAATAGTTCACCCCAAAATAGAAACCCTATAATCATTTAGTCATCTTCATGCCATTTCAGATATGTATGACTTTCTTCTGGAGAACACAAACAAAGATATTTATAAGAATACAGTATCTCCACTCTGTGGGTCCATTCAAATGACCCTTAATGGGGAAAAAAAGATTCCCTACCCCTGTTCTAGAGGCTTCTGGCTATTTCCACCTTTAAACTCTAAGCAAATCACACCTATTACATCACCTTCTAACAGATGGTGTCTTCTCCCCGCCTTCCAGAATTCTGGAAATTCCAAGAACGTTGTAAAATCCTGTATTAACTTTTATTGCTGGTTCTGATCACTTATTTCGCTCGTCAGGCAAGGACAAAGTGTCAGTGAATCCAAATCAGCAATCAACGTGAATACAGAATTGTACAACGTCCTTCAAAGACAAGCTCAGTTGTGCATTGTCTCATTGACAGCAGTTACCCCCTGTCACCAGCCAAAGCAGAGCAGAATATGAGTCGCAATCACCGGTGGACATACTAGATCCACTCCACCTCTCAGCCAGGATTACAATCATCTATCATGCTGTGAGAGGAGAACATGGAGTTGCAACGTCAACTGAAGCACCCTCCAGAACTTACAGCCATGCTGCAGAAAATAAAGCTGGAAAAAGCCGACTTGCAACAACAAGCCAGCCAGCTCCCTGAGTTAATAGAGGATCTCATGTACATGAACATTTCCTACTCACCTAATAAGGGAGTACCACCTCCAGCACTCTACAGAGACATACCTCATCTCAGTTATCTTCTCTCCCCAGTACTTCCTGCCACTTCATCATCTAGAGTGTGGGACCCCATTCCATGCGTGGATGCAGCCAGCCCAGGCAGAGTATAGGAGAAATAAACAGAGGTCCTGTTCCCAACATGCCCATCCTGACCCCAGAGAATTCACCAGATTGAGGCCTGCTCTTGAGAACATATGCCCGATGGTGCTATAGAGCAATTCAAGTTTCAGATCATCACTGACCACCTGAAACAAGAGGAAACACTGCTTGTGGAAGACTCATAAAGCAACTTCAGACACTCAAACACCAACACCACTCAAAAAGTTGTACAGTCAGCCCCATCAACTAGCCATGCAATGCATCACTGAAATAATGGAGGCACCTAACACATCCATTGGGAACATTAAGCTGTTTATGTTTGGGCTACAGGTGTGGTCTCTTTTGTCTGCTTTGGGCCAATCTCAAAGTTCTGATGGAGATGATTCAGTTACTTAGGAGTCAATATTTTTGTCAAATTGGACAAATAGTTAAATGATTCCATTTATTAGGATGACTCAAGTACATCCCTGTTGACACAACTCACCTTCACCCTTCAGCGTGTACCCAAAGCCTTGGATTGAACCAAGCTTTGGTGAATGGAGGTTTGATTACAACCTGAATCCACCAAGGCTTGGTATGTACCCACTTAATACTCACAGGCACTCACATGCTCCTGCTCGATCGAGGGCGGGCTGTGGTGCTTTGGGGTTCTGGACCAATGTCCTCAGCTCCATCACAAGGCATCAGTCCTGGAAGTGGCCAGGTTCCCTGCAGCACCAGCAGACTGGCCCAGGCTTCACGCCCACACCTGCGGTAGTGGATTGACCAACCTGGGAAAGAGTGCGGAGAGATAGGGGAAACCAGTGGGTTGAAAGATCCCTGGGCCCGAGGAACTGGTTTAGGAGGCACACCTTCCCGTTTCCGGGAGTCGGAACAGGATGAGGACAAGAGGAAGGGGAAGGGGAGGGGGAGAAGAAGAAGAGAGAGAGAAGAGAGAGGGCTCGCTGCCCCTCTGAACCGCCGTCAAGGGGTCCTCAGCCAGCTGGACTGCTGCATCCATTGACACGGGGAGGTTTCTGTAGCCGGGTGATAAACTGCTCCAGCACAACCAGATCAACAACTGCCATGGTGTCGTATTCTGCTGCCAGCAACCACCACCGGCAGGAGTCACAGAGTTGGGCTTCCCCGGTCAACAACGGCAAGAGACTGGTTGTTGGGCCATCTTCTAGATTCGGTTGTCCACTTGAACAGCTCGATAAAGGCCTCCGTGTCATTTTGTGGGCCCATCTTGACAAGCGTGACATGGAGGGATGGCCGAAGCTGTTGCTGGCATCGTGGTTGACATTTCCCCCTTGCGCACAAAGCTCTGCAACACATGCTGGTCCTCCACCTGGGCCCGAAGGAGCTCCAGGAGGGCCTGGTGCTGTGTTTGGTGGATGCCGGCGAGGGTCCTTATCACTTCGGCCAACGGTGAGGACTACATGGTAATGATTCCTTCCTCTTTCCCAGGTTTTAGCACCAATGTGAAAGGTCTCAGGTCAGTCTCAAGGGAAAATGAGGAAGAGGGAACAAGCTCACACTCTTTAGTTTTGTTTATTACAGGTCGCTTTCCAGTACACACACTCAAAACCAAAACACTCTGTTGCTCAATAATCAAAGTAAATGTTGTCTTTAACAGAGACAGCATTGTCTCGGGACTCTAGCTCCTCTCTCTCCTCCACTGCGGCTCTGCTTGCTCCTTTATCTTCCTCCAGCTCTCACTGTAACACAAAACAGCTGTCAGAGATAATTTCCCACAGGTGATAATCCTTACTGCTCTTGTCTCCCAACCTCGCTCTCCATTCACAAACCGGCACTCAAACACACCCCCACCACCACAATATGCTGTCGTGGCACAAATACAACCAATCATGTTCCCCATATAGCAAGCCTGAAAGGAGTAAATACCGGCCTTAAATATCTATGATTGATTTTCCTATTTTAAAGGAGAGGTTCTTGTGGAAAGGAATTGCAACCACCCCTACTATTGGACTTACTGAGGAAAAAAGACCAATCCAGCTATTTTTACTGAAATTTGTCTCTCAATAGTAACTTTGGACTCTTTGTGGTCATTAAAAATCCCAGAACACTTTTCAGAAAGAGTTGGGGAGTAACTCTGGTGTACAGGCCAAATCATCATCCAGGTGGATGCAGCACACTGGTGGAGTTCGGAAGATGCAGACGATGATGGGAGCGGAGTGACAGTGTTTTGTATATAGTAATTTTGTATAAGTATTCATATTCAGTTAGATTTTTCGATTTGAGTTGCTTGCATCTATTTGTAAGTACATTTTAATAATTGTTTTTTGTATTATTATTTTATCTTTAAAGATTATAATAGCACTAATATGGCATCCAGCATGTTTACATTGCAGTAATGTTAACTATCATGTATTTGTCGTCCATAGTTCACTGTTCATTTGTTCTTTAATGTCAGTATCATGCCGTATTTAATCAATTTTAAATAGCGATACCGATATGCGATATCGCGCGTGCGCTCTCAGACTTTACTCTTTCGCAGTAGAACTCGCGTGTAACAGCCTGATTCATGCTAGAGTCACGTGCGTTACCATATTTGTATGTAGATTAGTGTTAATGCTTTCATATAGTTTTACTAAAGATTGAATTGCTTTTAATTGTAATATTTATATGTGTATGTATACTTTCTTTATTTTACAGAACTTTTCTACACATTTACACATTAAATAACACACATCTAGACACCTGGTATTCTGTAATCCCGCTAATTCTGTATACATTTAAACTACCTCACGTTTAAACAACAAAATGCATTTAAACAACAAAACCCACAAAGCGAGCATTCAATCACAAACAAGAACTTTAATTAACGTGTGTTATTAAACGTGATATTAAACCATCATTGAACTGTTCATGTTTTAGATTAAATTATATTCAAATATATAATTTCTTATATTTAGGTTTAGAATCACCGTTTCTTGCAGTATAATGTAAATTGCCTTCGTGTAATGTTTATTGTGCCTTAAAAGATACTTCGCCCAACGTGGGGCTCGAACCCACGACCCTGAGATTAAGAGTCTCATGCTCTACCGACTGAGCTAGCCGGGCTGGAATATCTAGTTAAATGTAGTTTATAATTGCATTAACCAGTGTTGTGTCAGAGCTCTGAGTATTACTATCGATCATTATCAGCGAACTGTTCAATTATGTTAATACTAGATGTCATAGCCTATAACGATACATGACATCAAGTTTGGATGAAATTTGGCGACATTCTGTATTTCACATGGCCAATCGGCCTGGAAAACGGTGGGGTGTCTATTAAAAGTCTGTACTGCCATCTAGTGGCCGTATACAAACGGTTTAATTCAGCAACTAAAATAAGTGACCAAAACAAATACAAATAACCCAAACAAGTAAATACAAGCCAATGATTTATTAACGTTATAATTTAGGGTTCTTGTATTAGTTTCTGTTGTGAAGCACCTGTCTGGGTGAAAGGTCACAGTTCTCAACTGCATGATTGGCACAAGGCGGGTTTTTTTTTTTTTTGCTGTTTCGGTTAATGCAGCGGAGTCTCTGTGGCGCAATCGGTTAGCGCGTTCGGCTGTTAACCGAAAGGTTGGTGGTTCGAGCCCACCCAGGGACGGGTCTAGTTTTTGGATTTCAAGGCAAGAATGATGTAGGAATTAACAAACCAGCACTATCATTTATTCTCGTGTGTGTTCACTGACTGAGATCCTGTTACACGGGTACACTAAAAAACTGAAAAAAATAATATTAATCAATCAACTTCTAAATGATTAAAAACAAAAATACTGAACTGTTCACTTACAAACACACAAAACATATGTGCTATTGAGCCTTGATATTCTTCTCTTAAAAATATATATATATATATATATATATATATATATATATATATATATATATATATATATATATATATATATACATATATATATATCGAAGCCAACAGACACCCAAAGCAGATTTTATTCAGTTCTGTGTGAGTTGTAAACACTGTTAGAGTGTGGGGCCTTTATGCTGTGTTTAGTGGGGACATTAGACTCAAACACACAACAGCGAGTCCATGCTAATCAAGTGGTGAATAAAGAACCTCGTATTAAATTGCTGAAGGGATTTTGCGGGACTTCACTGAAGTTCTCCCGTGTCTCCTGTGTCAGCATTTTACCACAAGCATGTCAATTCTTACAAGCCCACTGTGCAGCTAGTTTTTCTCCCCATTGACGCTCCGCTTATATTTAATATAATTTAAACTTTGTATCCATTGCCGCAGAGTTTTTGAAGGGTCAGCTAATGATCACTGGACAGTTCGGATGAATTATCTTTATATTGGAAGTGCCACAAAATGCGCTTTTCATGTGGAGTTCAATGCAGTGCTTCATGCCCTGACATGAATCATGTGCTTTCCATATCTAGTGAAAAGACTAGATTATATTAAATGAGGGTTTAATGCACATCGCAATGAATACTTGTTCTTTCAATAAGTCAACATCCCACTTAGACTTTGGGAAATGTTTAATGCTACTCGAATTGGAGCTATTTTAGTGAATTTCTGTCTTTATACTGTGGAGTTTGGAAACTGTTAATAAAATATTTTTGTTAAACACTGTATTGTTTTTTTTTTTCGTTTGTGTTGTTCTTTCCAAATAACAAATAAATAAAATTATTACTGGAAAGAAGAATATATAAATTCACATTTTCCTAATTTTAAAATCTGAGATTACTTGTTATTAACTCTGAAAAATTATGAGATTAATTGTGAATAAATGTTTTATCTACTGACAGCATACAGCGCTGTGCAGCTTTATTCCACAAAGTTCACTGGATTCCCATATTGCGTTTAACCTGTGATAATGGCCATGAACTATAAAATGATTGGAAGCGTGGCATTGTGAACTATTACAAATGTAATCATCATGAAATCTAATTTACATGAGGTGAAGATCGCATTTACATTCAAATTGTAATTAATTTACACAGAACAGAACTCCAAAGACAGTCTTCCGAAAACAACCTTCTTTGAACGTCTGGATTCAGTCAGATATACAGAAAGTGTTTGTGCATCCATCAATGCATGTGTAACTTTAATGAAGTGTGATGGACGATTTTTTTTTATTTATTTTTTTTTACATTATTTTGCTTAATAAAAAAAGCCTATATTGCAAATTCTACAATCCCTTCTTTGGATTGAAGCTTTGTTTTGTCTTTGTTCTCTTGCTCAGTTTTGCAGATTGGTATAATATGAGTTTATGATTTGAGCGTTGATTGGATTCAAAAATCGTCTCACTGACAGTCTTCAAAGTGCCTCTCCCTTATTCAGACTTTGTTTTATCATACTCATTTGTCACTTTTGACCGCAGCGGCTTTGTCTTCATTTAGATTTTTTGCTGGACATTTGTTCTCTGTGGTGTTTAAAAAGTAAGTGATCTTTTGTTTTAAACAGTTGGGAATGTGTGGCTGTATTATTGCTGCTGTTTTGCTAGTAACTGCATGAAGACTAGGCTAGTTTGTGTCTTTGTGTTTATAGTGGGGAACCTTGATCTTTATATCATATCTATAGACTTTATGCAATTTCCTCAATAAATCTGGTTAATAATATACGTATTTTGGTAATATACCTATTTCACAAGCAGCCATCTTTTTACAGACTATCAATTTTGGATGAAATTTGGCGACTTTAATTCACATGGCCAATCGTCCTGGAAAACGGTGGGGTGTCTATTAGAAGTCTGTACTGCCATCTAGTGGCCGTATACAAAACAGTTGAACAAAGCAACTAAATAAACAAAGTAAACAAGTAAATACAAGTCAATAATTTATTAACGTTATAATTTAGGGTTCTTGTATTAGTTTCTGTTGTGAAGCACCTGTCTGGGTGAAAGGTCACAGTTCTCAACTCCATGAATGGCGCAGGGCGGGATTTTTTTTTTTGCTGTTCCGAGTACTGCAGAACAGTCTCTGTGGCGCAATCGGTTAGCGCGTTCGGCTGTTAACCGAAAGGTTGGTGGTTCGAGCCCACCCAGGGACGGGACAATTTTTGGATTTCAAGGCAAGAATGATGTAGGAATTAACAAACCAGCACTATCATTTATTCTCGTGTGTGTTCACTGACTGAGATCCTGTACACTAAGAGCAGGATTAAACAAGACAACAATGTGGTATGATAATCTATACAAAATGTAAATATGTAAAGAAATGCAGACATATTACACAACTCTCTCTCTTGACATGGAAGTCGTAGTGTTTTCTAATTACACGAGGAATTTCAAAACTGTTCACTATTGACGAATCACCGACGACTCTGCCTGGACTCCAAATTAAGTGTCACAACTAAGTGATACGAGATATGAAAACAAATGCATGATCAAATGTTATGTATTTCAGAATACGATGTGTATGAGAAACAGTGGGGTGTCTATTAGAAATCTGTACTGCCATCTAGTGACCGTATACAAAACGGTTGAACAAAGCAAATAAATATAAAGATAAGTGACCAAAACAACTACAAATAACCCAAACAAGTAAATTCAAGCCAGACATTTATTAACGTAATTATTTAGGGTTCTTGTTTTAGTTTCTGTTGCGAAGCTGTCTGGGTGAAAGGTCACAAATCAGGACAGTCTCTGTGGCGCAATCGGTTAGCGCGTTCGGCTGTTAACCGAAAGGTTGATGGTTCGAGCCCACCCAGGGACGGGACGTTTTTCGGCTTGCGTGTGAATTGATATGCTGGAATTTCAATAGTGTGCAGCAGAGTAATAGAGCAAACGCCGGATTGATACTCCGTCAGTTGTTTATTAGATACAAGTGTTGATAATGACTTTTTTTTTTTTTTGTCCTGAAACAATTTTCATGCTTTTGCATTTTTTATATGTTTAAATTTTGCATAGATTATCATACCATACTGAATTGTTTAAGTTTGCTTCAGTGTACCTGTGTAACAGGAGCTCAGTTAGTTCTGGCATTTCTCTATTTATGAGAACTGTTAAAAAAAGGCTGGTAGTGAAAGTAAATCACTCGTCACCCAGTTTTATTTATGGGTGGTTTGATAATGATATTTCAAAGACAAAAGTATGCATCCATTTTATGCAATTTCCAATGTATGAACGCTTTTTAAATTTCATATGCTTTTATGCCAAATAAATCGGGGAGCGCCATTGGCTCAGCAAATTGGACATGGAGTACTCTGATTGGATGCGGTTGCACAGACGATCCTGTTGCATGTAAGCAGAGACAGATGCGTCACTGGAAATGACATAATGGGTTTATCTATACAGGACATTCACACTGAAATAACTATTTTGCGTTTGTCAGTGCTGTTTTAATGGTTTTCTAAGTAGATATGCGCTAAACTGATTGTCTTTTTTTTTAAGATGCAATATCAAGAATTCATCAGTGGTTGTGAAGTCTTCAAGGAGTAAAGACATAATAGGGTCATCAGTGAGGTCCTCTTCAAATCCTTCATCCTCCTGCTGTTCCACATTCAAATCCTCAAGCAACTGGTCTGTGTTCTCTAAATCTGGCTAAGTATGTAATCCACTCCATAAAGCTTCCCCAAAGAAATCAAAATGCAGATTAATGTAATGTAAAGCAAGTTTATTTAAACTCATTATATACACAATAGCAATTCAAAGTTGTCAGAAATAGGCCTCAGATGGAACAATGTGACCTTGATGCTTGCTTATCTGCTTTGTATTTTTTCGGCACTGTCTTGATAACAAAATGTACCATTAAACCCCATGCTTGCTTTTAATAAATTGAAGAACTGCTTGTGACATTCTGTGTCCAAGTACAGTGCATCCGGAAAGTATTCACAGCGCTTCACTTTTTCCACATTTTGTTATGTTGCAGCCTTATTCCAAAGAACCTTATTCTCCGTGCTGACTATAGCAGACATAGCCAATGGCACGGGCCATCTGCTTGGTCACACGGAGAGATAGATCTGTGGCTCAACATAGCTCAGAGAAAGCCTCCTCATTGAGCGTGGTACCCGCACTCAGGTCCTTCAGCAGATCAGCCTGGTATGCCTGTAACACTGCCATAGTGTGCAGGGCAGCACCAGCCTGACCCTCTGCCTGATAAGCCTTCCCTACTAGCATGAAGGTAGTCCTGCACGGCTTTGTGGGGAGAGAGGGTCTTTTTAACAATGATACCGAACCCGGCGAGAGACAACCCGCAATTGTCTCTTCAACCGGCGGCATCACCGAATACCCCCGTGTCTCAGCACCCACCCGTAGACACGGGAAGTATAAGGTTTCCTCCGTGAAAGAGAGAGCTTGTCATGGAGGTCATCAAAGAAGGGAAGGGACTAATGAGGCGTTCCCTGGCCACCAGACCGAAATCTGTCCTCCAACTTGGAGCGTTTGGGGGTCTCATGTTCGCGTGGCCAGTCTAATTGAAGCCTGGCCACCGCACGAGTAATCACCTCGAGTAATTCCTCCGATTATTTATTATCATGCCCAGAATGCTCGGAGGTGGGTAACCCAAAGTCCGCAGACTCAAGAGATTCAAGGTCCCCCTCATGAAACGAAGAGGCGCCAGAGCACGCTTCAGGATCACAGGAAGGGCCAGCTGGGTCTGGGCAGAGAGCAAGCGATAGGAACGGACCCGTCTCTCACTCCTCAGCCAGATCCATACGAGAGCCCCACGATTGAAGTGTGGGTGCCGACTCTCAGAAGTAAGCGAGACGAGTGCGAAGCATTTTGACAGAGAGCAGATCGCAATGCTCGCACCCGCCCCGCCCCAACGCGAGAGCAGCATGCTCTTCCCCCAAACATACAAAGCAAAACTGATGTGTGTCACTCTCAGCCAGAGAGTGTAGACAAGGGATCACACACTGTTTGCTCTTTCTTTCAGTCATTTTTTCTTTCTTTTTTTTTTTGAGAAAGAAGAGAAAGGTATCTGCGCACTGCCTAAAAAAATATAACTCCTAGCAGAGGAAAGTAGAAAGTTTCTGATAGGCTCATGAAGTACACTCACACACAGAGTGATCTGAAGACAAAAGATCTGACGATGCACCTGTGACGCATATATTTATAGCCCTGCTACAGGTGCATCCAATGATGTCACCGGCAGAGGCTATAAATTCCAGTCAATGTGCATTGACGTGTTGCACACATATTCACAGCTGGTCACACCTAAAGTTGTTCCCAAAGCGCTAACTCAGCGCAGCATCATAAGTGTAGCTTTTTGAAAGGGAAATGCCAGATACTCCCAAGTGGTGCTCGCTGCATTTAAGCTCCTCCTCTATTGACCTAGTCTAGCTCCACCTCTATGGATCTAGTGAAGCGCCACTCGTTTCGCCACCTAATTGCTGTTAACGTTAATGCAAGACCTTCGTCAGATCGAACTTAACCTAATGAGGAATATTTTTTTATTTTTAATGCGCATAGATTAGGTCAAAGTAACCATAAGACTTGCATGGAACTGGAGATGCTGGCATAGCTGATATTGCCTGACCTTTCTTGAACATTTTTCATGATTTCATGATTTTTCGGCATCGTTTCTATGACAAACGGCATGACTAGACTATCTGTGCACCCCTGCTTTTTTTTCTTCCCCATCGTATTAAGGCTATTTTTGAATTTACCTCAATTTAATTAATGTAGTAAATTATGCTGCTAATATGCTATTTGCTTTTAAAGTGGGAACTGAGTTGCCCTTGCAGGTGTGATACAAATATAAAATTATCACCTATTTGCTTGTCTTATCTCGATTATTCCTTTTATATGTACACTTAGGATCTCCACCTCAAAAAGAAAAGTAATGCATGTACAACAGTGTAGTTGTGAATATAATTTACATGGAATATAATTTTGGATGGACTCAGTACACATCTTAATCATATCACTGTCTTTATCAAATGGTAATAAGTAACCTGTCCAGTAGTCTCAAACCAGCCACATGTCACACTAAAGAAAAAAATCAAGAGGACAAGTGTGCTCTGAGACTAGGCAACCATTCCAGGAACATTTATTAGTAGACTGGAAGTGTTACTTAATTTACAATTGATTAGTCACATACTTCACTGCCCTCAAGTTTTGCTGTATTTATTTTATTTCTATTAACTTTTATTAGCAAAATGTTCAGCTAACATGAAAATCAATCTTCAATCTAGGAACAAAATGTATAATAAGGTAAGATACAAAACTGAATTATAGTATATTAAGTTTCAATATTTTTTTTTTAATTGGTTGAAAATACAAGACATTTTACAAACCCTAAACCTACAAGACAATACAAAACAAAGTTTACAAAACAATATATACCCAGATCTACCCCATCAGTTAGCTTGTTGAAGGTGAGGGTTGTGCAGGCAAGACATACAAATTCAATACAAATTTCTTTTGTCATATTTTTCCTGCATGAAAAACTCCATGTCCTCAATTCTCTCAAACGTGAAAAGGAAGGGAGCTTGGATTTTGTCCTGTTCCATTTCACCTTCATAGAAAATAGTGTCAATAAACAGGTCCCGCATTGTTATGGCCAACAAGGCATCATCCTCGTTCATCCTTATGACCTGTGGTAATTGAACTTTCCCAGCAAAGTGGGTTCGGTTCTCCTCCACACAGTCACAGGCGAGCAGAATCCGTTTAATCACCGCGGAGTCCTTTGTGCAAAAAGACATTTCAATAATAATAATGTCATTAGTCAAGTGCTGCTTAAACACTTTTATGAAACAGGAAAGGTTATTACATAAACAAACAATACATAAATATTCCCTGTACATACATGGATTCTCGTAGATGGTGTGAACTCCATGATGTCTGGCACAGATGGGGTGACCTCCATGATGTTTAGATCCATTTGGATCATTTGCTTGGTGACTGACTGTTGGCTTTGAAAAAAAGTGACAAAACAGCAAAATTGGAACATTTTCCAGTGTGCATTATTTTTTATTTATTACATATGACCTTCATACTGGGAATGTACACAAAGTATAGTTATCAGTATCATACCTTGCCAGAGGAAATGCCTGTAGTAACTGATGGCACCACCACCTCCTGATTACAGGCATGTCAGACTGATAAAAGATGGCAATTGAAAATCTTAAGCATAAAATGTTAATTGTTTTCAACCCTTTTTGCTGAACAAATAACCAGAAATTGGTAAAAACTCACTGCTGAAAAATCTAAGTGTTTATCACACACAGAGACAGTGGTATAGCAATTATATGACCACTTACCATCAACATGAATATCACACAGTCAGTCCCTCCAAGCTGAAGTGGTGCACCCTGTTAATTAAAAGTGGAATTTACATGGGGTTTTCAATTCTCCCTGATTCCCATTGGCATTGGGGAACCAAGTCACTTCAGGGCTCATGGGCGAGGGGATTTATGTCGTGTGACCGTTACAAGGCTCTTTTAGCAGCTCTACATGTTGTAGATCCTACCACAGAGGATAATCAGGATCGCCTTAGGAAGTTGCGTTATCTTATGGACCACCTCAAACAAAAATGCCAGCAGCTCTTTCAGCCTAACCAAAATCTTCTAGATGAACATATGGTAAAGTCTAAAGCTCAGTCAGGATTTAAACAATACATATAGGACAAGCCTATTCTGTGGGGTTTTAAATGATGAGTAATTGCAGCATCCGACTCTGGGTATACTCTCGACTTTAATGTTTACACAGGTAGTCATGATGGCCGTGTCACTGACTTGGCCACCAATGTAGTTGAATTGTTACTGCAGCCATTTAAAAGACCAGGGCCACAATCTATGATTTTTAACTTTTACACATCCCCAGCTCTTATGGTCAAGTTGTTAGAAATGGGAACTAATGCCTGTGGGACATGCAGGGTGAATCGTAAACTGTTTCCTGCAGAATGCAAAGATATCAGAAGATGGGTACACAAGACAGCTCATGGGGATATGAGGTGGTCTAGGATTGAGGGTAATATACTTGTAATTCAGCAGAAGGACACGCATCCTGCATGCAGTTACAAGCCTCTCCAATTTCCAGAATGCGAATGGCTCAACGGAAATTACTAGGTTTGTAAAAAATGATGGCGACTGGACAAAAGAAGTAGCCCTCCAGCCCACTGTCATCAGAGATTTATAACAAAAACATGGGCGGTGTTGAGAAGTCAGACCAAATGATAAAATCATACAACGTCCTACAAAAAACTCAGAAGTGGTGGAAGACTCTTTTTTTCCACTTCATAGACATTGCCGTCATCAATAGTTTCATATAGTTTAAAGAATGGCAACACATTTATGCGGCACCAGGGGATGAGTGTAGACCATTGAACTTAACCCAGATAGATTTAAGAGAAAACCTGGCCCGTCAGCTGGGAGGTATCGATATTCACGCAAGTTTCCCTTTGCCAGCACTAAAGCCTGTGGTCCCTCCTTCATCATCACTCCACACAGCCTATGTCCCTACATTTGAAGAGTCCTCTAAGAGATGTTGGCTATGCCATTGGAAAAGTAGGACTGAAAATAAAACTATAGTAGCTTGTTGCACGCCGGAATGTA
This sequence comes from Xyrauchen texanus, assembly GCF_025860055.1. Lineage (NCBI taxonomy): Eukaryota > Metazoa > Chordata > Actinopteri > Cypriniformes > Catostomidae > Xyrauchen > Xyrauchen texanus. The sequence goes on from NC_068276.1 coordinate 6,751,155, forward strand.
ATGGCTAAAGACTTTGCTTGGTTCGCGATTGGAACGGTTTTCAGTCTTGGCACTCAGCTGAGTGTGACCAGTTTCGCGAAGACGCCTAGGTTGGGCTGTGTTTACTGGTGTTGTTATCCCCCTACCCTCTTTTCTCCCTGTCTCTCTCCACAGGTATTGCAGTTGTTGAGTATTTATGAATTTTTATATATATTCTGTTACTGCACTCTTTATTATAAATGTATTTACTGTAGAAATGTCAAAAGTTTGATTTAGTATGTTTTACTGTGTAATTTGTGTGTAATTCTAATGTTCAAATTTAATAAAGTGTGTGTTTTATTGAACACATAAAATTTACATTTCAGTGTTTGTGTCCTGTCAATTTCAGATGCAATCTCAATTTATTATTAAAAGGAGTATTTGAGGGGTGGTCATGTGAAATGTATCTTAACATTCTAAATGTTTGTTTTAATCCATTTTCCCACTAATCATTTGAATGGTCATAATTTTATTTCTAATCTGTCTGCAATTCTACATTGCCAACAGAATTATGTATATTTCTTACACGCCAAGTTTCCCTCAAGCTTGTAATTAAAATGGTTGAAAATGCAGTTGTCTGATGAAGTATGGTGGCCGGAGAATATTTTTGTAAAAATAGTTTTATCTACTGACAGCATACAGCGCTGTGCAGCTTTATTCCACAAAGTTCACTGGATTCCCATATTGCGTTTAACCTGTGATAATGGCCATGAACTATAAAATGATTGGAAGCATGACATTGTGAACTATTACAAACGTAATCATCATGAAATCTAATTTACATGAGGTGAAGATCGCATTTACATTCAAATTGTAATTAATTTACACAGAACAGAACTCCAAAAGACAATCTACCGAAAACAACCTTCTTTGATCATCTGGATTCAGTCAGATTTACAGAAAGTTTTTGTGCATCCATCAATGCATGTGTAACTTTAATCAAGTCCAGTGGAGGTTTTTTTTAATTAAATTATTATATGTTGCTTAAAAAAAAGCCTATATTGCAAATGCTACAATCCCTTCTTTGGATTGAAGTTTTGTTCCCTTTACAAAAAGCTTCACTTTGATGCTGCGCTGCTAAGCGCTACGGGGAACAACTCTAGCTGTAAATATGTGAATATGAACATTGACTGGAATTTATAGCCTCGGCTGATGTAATCATTAGATGCACCTGTGGCCAGGCTATAAATGGATACGTCACCAGGTGTCGTCAGAAACTCTTTTTTTCAGAGCGATTCTGTTTCTGTGTGTTTCACAAACCCTGTCAAAACTTTCTTTCCTCTGTTAGAAGTTAGAATCAGTTAGGCAGTGTGCAGTGAACGTTGTTCTCTTTTCTCTAATGTTTAGAAAATATTATATATATATATTTCTAAAAAAGAAAGAAAAAAAAGAGAGAATGACTGAAAGCCGCAAACGGTGCGTGTTCCCCTCTTCTCACTCTATAGCTGAAGACAACACACATCAGTTTTTGCTGTTTGTTTGGGGGTAAGAGCACGCTGCTCTCGCGTTGCAGCAGGGCGGGTGCGAGCACTGCAATTTGCTTTAACAGGCAGAGTGCGTCGTGCTCGCCTCACTGCATTTTATTCAGGATGCGAAACACCCGAAAACCCCTCAACAGGAAGTGTTAAAATATAATACCCATCTCAGAGATCCTGGCAGCGTGGAAACTTCTGCCGGATATATTATTTTCTGTGGGTCTTATAAGGATTTAATTCACTCGCCACTTTTCCGTGTTTCAACGGCGTGTGCTCACTACCGTAAACCGGATTCCTTTTTTTGTAAAAACAAAAAAACTCAATCTCCTGGTTAAAGGGGCCATGGTATGTGTTCCCCTTCCAGAGAGAGAGTTAGGTTATTACACTAAATACTTCCCGTTTCCCATGGAGGGTGAGGGGTGGCGTCTGGCTTAGATCTTAAAGCTTGAACTACCCGTGGGTGTTCAAGTCCAAGATGATGCCTGTCAAGACGGTCGTGTCTCAAGCCCTACAACTCGTTTGGCTGGTCACCATTGATCTTATGACGCATTTCTATACTTCATTTAGAAGTTCTGCCACAACGTGGAAAGTTCCTGAGGTTCACTTCCGGGGGCGAAGTCTTCCAGGGTCAGGTTCTTTCACTCAGCCTAGCCCTTTTTACCCGCACATTCACAATGCAGGATGTAGCGCTGGCTCCTTGCGACTCCGGGGCATCTGCATTCTGAATTATGTAGACGACTGGCTGATCCTAGCGCAGTTCCAGGAACTGGCAGTTCAGCACAGGGACATCGTCTTAGCTCATCTGTTTCTCTGGGGTTGAGGCTCAACGCCAAGAAAAGAGTCCTCTCTCCCACTCAGAACACTGTCTATCAGGGCATCGTATGGAGTTCAATCACAATGCGGGCACAACTGTCTCCCACTAGGATTGAGTCCATTCAGATCACCCTGAGCAAAGTCAGGCTAGGTCAAGGTTGCACTGTTATCAGTATCAACGATTTCCAGGTCTCAGGGCGAACGCGTCCACGGTGATCCCTCTGGACCTTCTGCTCATGAGACCGTTTTTGTTGTGGCCAAAAGCCAGGGGATTTCTTCCAAGGGCCAAAACCCCTAGGCTAAATAGGGTTATGCGCCTCAGGCTTCGTTCCCTTTCTATGTGGTTCAAACCCCGGTTTTCTGCCTTGGGTCCCACTCTAGGTGCGTCTTGTTGTCGCAGGCTGCTAATGACAGACGCCTCCCTGATGGGCGGGGTAGCGGCCTTAAGTGGTCGTCCAGCTTAAGGGGATAGGAGGGTCGTCAGCTCGGTTGTCACAGTCACTGTCTCGGGTTGATGGCTGTATTTCTGGCCCTGAAATACCTCCTCCTGAGGCTGCCATGTCATGGACAATACAGCGGTAGCCTCTTACATAAATCATCAAGGAGACCCACGTTCTTGTCAGCTGTATTTCTGACACGTTGGGTTCTCCTTAGGGCCCAGGGCAAGCTCCTGTCACTCAGGTCAGTTATGTCCCTGGATGCCCATATATGGGAGCAGATTTACGGTCCAGACAGAAAATACCAACGGGGGAGTTAAGAACTCCACCCTAAGGTAGTAGTTGCCCAGAGTTCGCAAGCAAGGGTTTTTGCCTCTTACTGATAGCACCACGCTGGCCGAACAGGGCTTGGTTCTCGGAGCTAATCTCTTCCCTCGACGGCTCGCCTTAGGCGATTCGAACAGGAAGGATCTTCTATCTCAGGCACAGGGCAATATTTCATCCCTGCCCCAAATTGTGGAATCTTTCATGTTTGGCCCCTAAGGGTACCAACTGAGGGACACAGGGCTCTCTCCTGAGGTTATCGAGACCTTTTTAAATGCCGGGCTTTTTCCACTTGGAACAAGTTTGGGTGAGATCTTAGGGCAGAAGAGGACCTCTTCGCCTCTATGAATACCGCAATGTCTCCTCCCGAGAGTCTTGGCAATGTTCACCAGCAAGGGTCTTGCCTCCTATTAATGGCGCTGCGCTGGCCGAACAGGATATGTTTCTCAGAGTTAATTCCTCTCCTCGACGGCTCGCCTTGGGCGATTCCGAACAGGGAGGACCTTCTCATCCTTGGCCCGAATTGTGAAACCTTTCATGTCTGGCCCCTAAGGGTACCGAATGAGGTTCACAGGGTTTTCTCTTGAGGTTATCGAGACCATTTCAAGTGCTAGGGCTCCCTCCACTTGGAACTGATCTGGGTAGATTTTACAGGGCAGAAGAGGACCTCTTCGCCTCTGTTGATAGCGCAATGTCTCCTCTATTTCTCCCCGAGTCGCCCAGCAACCCCATGGAGGGGCTGATCGTAGTAACGCATTCATAGCACAAATGCACCTGCATGCGTTTCCATCTACTAAAGTTCTTATTACAGAACCAGCTAACTGCCAGTTTGCTTCAGTTCTGGATTTTCTGTAGAAAGAACTGTCAACGGGCACTTGCCTCGCCATTGCCAGGTTCTATGTGGCCACTGCGGTTTGCCACGGCTTGGTGGGCGGGGTGCCCTCAAAGAGGCATCATCATTATTACCCGGGCCTACGAGGCGCGCGGTCAAGCTTCGCCAGTAGGTTTTTGGGCACACTCTACCAGAGGGCTCTCCTCCTCTAAAACATTGGCTAGAGGTCTCCCTCTGCAGCAAGTTTGTGATGCGGCAGGTTGTCCTCTCCACACACATTCATTAGATTTTTATAGTTTGGATATTCTGCCACTCCGGGCTCTTATGCCCTTGAGTCGACATCTCAAACTCATGTCTGGACAAGTTTGTGATGCAGCAGGCTGGTCCTCTCCACTCACATTCATCAGTTTTATGACTAGTTTGTGTTGCGATAGGGTTCTCTTCACACACATTCATCGAACTTTATGGGCTAGATGCTTTGCTACTCCGGACACTTATGCCCTTGAGTCGACATCTCAGCTCATGCCTGAACAAGTTTGTGATGCGGCAGGCTGGTCCTCTCCGCTCACATTCATCAGTTTTTATGACAAGTTTGTGTTGCGATAGGGTTCTCTTCGCACACATTCATCGAACTTTATGGGTTAGATGCTTTGCTACTCCGGGCTCTTATGCCCTTGAGTCGACATCTCAGCCCATGCCTAAACAAGTTTGTGATGCGGCAGGCTGGTCCTCTCCGCACACATTCATCAAAATTGAATGGTTTAGATGTTTATGCTACTCCGGGCTCTTATGCCCTTGAGTCGACATCTCAAGCTCATGTCTGAGACCTCTCGTGTTTTTGTGAGTACACTGCACAACCGTAGGGGTCCGGACAGCCCCAAGTCTTGGCGCCGTGGGTATTGCGTTCCTCGTAGCGCTTAGCAGCGCAGCATCAAAGTGAAGCTTTTTGTAAAGGAACGTCTCGGGTTACATATGTAACCCTTGTTCCCTGAAAAAAGCGGAACGAGATGCTGCGCTGCTTTGCCGCACTGGGACGTCCCAGGACTGCTCTAAAAGAAGTATATGACGACACCTGGTGACGTATCCATTTATAGCCTGGCCACAGGTGCATCTAATGATTACATCAGCCGAGGCTATAAATTCCAGTCAATGTTCATTGACGTGTTACACACACTATTTCAGCTCGGTTCACAGCTAGAGTTGTTCCCTGTAGCGCTTAGCAGCGCAGCATCTCGTTCCGCTTTTTTCAGGGAACAAGGGTTACACATGTAACCAGAGACGTTTTGTCTTTGTTCTCTTGCTCAGTTTTGCAGATTGGTATATTCTGATTTGATGAGCTCCACTCGTTAGTTCTGCCAGGATTCACCTGTGCTGAGGGTTGATTGGATTTAAAAAACATCTCTCTGATAGTCTTCAAAGTGCTTCTCCCTGATTCAGACTCAAACTTCGTGTTATCATACTCTTGTCATTTTTGACCACAGCGGCTTTGTCTTTGAAAATTTGTTCTCTGCGGTATTTAAAAGGTAAGTGATCTTTTGGTTTAAACAGTGGGGGTTTTGTGGTTGTATTATTGCTGCTGTTTTGTCATTTGTGTTCCCTTGGTAGGCTTTAGCAATTTGTCATCTTTTGGGACAAGTTGAGCTCATTGTCATTTGTTTGTTATTTTTGTGTGGTGACCATGGGTAGAGCTGTTGTCTCGGGAGCACATCCGTGGCATGGGACGGTCGCCAGCTTGCTGGTTGCCTTTACTGTGCCAGCGGGATTTAGTGCATAAATACCCCCCACCAGTAACTGCATGAAGACTAGGGTAAAGTTAGTTAGTGTCTTTGTGTCTAGGTAGTAGTGGGGAACCTTGTTCTTTACTTAATCCCTGCTGTTTAGGCCTTTTATGATCACTTCATCTGCTGTTTGAGTATAACTTGCATCATTTTCATATTATGGCTAACTTGGTACAAGATTTCATTTGTCCTCAGTCTGACGCGTACGGAGTCAAAAGATCAGTTACTGAAAATTGCAGAGCATTATGATTATGGGATTGAATTAGATGGCACCGTTAAAAGACACCATTAAAGAAATGCGCAGCTAATCTGAATAATGGTGTACTTTTAGCAGTAGAGGCAAGGCAAGCAGCAAGAGAGACTTTAAATTTTGCTGCTTGAACAAGAGCATATGAGGTTAAAACTTGACCTCTGATCTGGCAAGATAGGGTAAACTTGTGAGTCTTTTTTTTTTTTTTTTTATTTCTCATTTGACACCGCTGGAAATTTGTGGTTGATCCAGATGTGTTTTTCACATTGAGTGTGTGGCTGTTTCAGAGTGAACACTGCTTCTATGTTTTTACTGGTAAGGCTCAAGCGTAAGAGTAGAGTTTCCCATTTTCAGAGAGTGAAAGTTACAATACGGTTAAAAATGCTGTTCTAAAATCTTATGAACTGGTACCAGAAGCTTACTGCCAAAATTTTAGAACCTTGTCCAAAGGGGTGAACGAAGCTCCCGTTGAGTTTGCCGGAGAGCTCATCACCCCATTCAATTATTGGTGTGTTGCATTTAAGGAATTCAAAAATCCTCCCCGCTCAAATCACTACTTCTATAAATGAGCATAAAGTCAACACGGCAAATGGTCTGCACTTATATAGCGCCTTTTTTTTTTTTTTTTTTTAACCTTGGCGGCTACCAAAGTGCTTTACACTGTGTCCCATTCACACACATACACCAATGACTGCAGAGCTGCCATGGGAGCAACTTGGGGTTCAGTGTCTTGCCCAAGGACTTTGTCATGTGGAGTCATTTGGGCAGGGAATCGAACCGCCAACCCTGCAATTAGTGGCCGACCCGCTCTACCACCTGAGGCACAGCCACCCCAGTAGATTTGGTTCCTTTTGTAGACTAAAAAAAAAAAAGCATGACATGGTCTTGGGGAAATTTTTTTACACACAAACGATCTTACAGAGTCAAGTCATTTATTTTTATAGCGCTTTTCACAACATGCATTGTTTCAAAGCAGCTTTACAGAAAATCATGCATTAACAGAAACTAAGACTTTATACTACGATACTATGAAGATATTAGTCATCATTGTGTTTGATTAAATATGATTGTGTATTGTGATTTCAATGTGGCTCTGGGGTCTTGGAAGAGGGTTTTGAGGAACAGCAATCAAAGTGAAGGTAGGGGTAGTGTGGGAGGCAAGGGTGGGATGGGAAGAACAGGGGCTGGTTCTAGGTTGCCAACAGGCCTAGGAATTATGGCACTTTCCCATTGCACGTTATGGCTCGACTCCACTCTACTCGCTTGACTTTTCTGATCTTAAAATTTAGTGCCGCCTCAAATTGGGTGGGATTATAGGCTGATGGTCATAGTTGCGCCACCTCTACTGCAGTGACATCTTAAACGCAACAAATATTACTGACTATAAACCATAACATGACTGCTGGCTGTTAGCTGCTAGCTCATTGTGCTGCATAAAGCAGTTGTTGCATGGTAATTTTACACAAGTGTAACCATTAAATTGACCTGGTTGTTTTAGAAGCAAGCTTTCCAGTAGCTGATCAAATAAATAAAAAGTGAAGCTTTCAAGCAAAATATAGATGTACCATCCTCCATCATGAACTACAACGCAGAGTCCAGGGCACTCTCCCTCCCATTTCTCGCTGGTCTATTGCCATAGATGGCGTCCATTTGGTCGAACCACTTTCTTCTGTTTCACTGTTGCTAACTTTAAAACTAGCGGGTTGATGTCCCGTGTCCCAAATCCAGTGACCCTGGTAGTGACTATTCTCTGACAAATCAGTGATCTGCAGAGATATGACGTCACATAGTATCGGCTTAGCTTGCCTGGAACCTCGACCGAGGTGGTACTAAAAAAAAAAAAGTACCAGTTACCATTCACAGTGGAAACCCCCCAAAAAGCGAGTCGAGCTGTGCCTTGGAAAAGCCCCATTAGTAGCCTAAGGGTTGTCAGCTTGGGTCTAGCAGCCTTGGTGGGATTGCACGGGACATGCATTTTCAGCCTAGATTGCCCTGCAGTGCTCCATTTCAGGATGTAGACATGTTCTCCCTGGACCTGGGGTGGAGCAACCGCATGAACATTGGCATGCGGGAGAGGCTCAGCAGCAACACTAAGAGGGTCAGTCAGATCAATCCCCTGCAGCAGAAGAGTCTGGTCTAGCTTCTTAACCCTGTCATCATGCAACTGGATCAGAGTGGTTCGATTGACCTCCACCAGCTGCAATGTGGTGCTCTGCATGATGGCACTGTTAGCCAGGATCGGCTGCCGGATCTTGTGGTAATTTTGCAATACAAGAGACCACCTTGTCAGCGAGTCCTTCCTTCTAGGACTCTTGTGGATTCAACCGAGCCTGCTGAAAATGGCCTTCACAAGACGACAGCGGTCTGGCCATTGGGCAGGCTAAGCTATGGACCCCAACACGCATTGCTTCAGGCTGTCCATTCCAGGGGTGAAAACCTCCTGTTTTTTTTTTTGTAGACCTGAACCTCCCCGTGGTCAGCCTGTCTTTGTGTCTGGCAGCAAACACCCTGCTGTTTTTCATATTGAAGCAGGTTCTGCTACAGGAGCACAATGTCTTCAACCTGAAGCATAACGTATAGAGGCATAGAGTTAAAAGGAAACTGAAAAAACGACTGATAATTTAACATGCATAGTCCACTCGCACAGTTTTTATAAAAAAAAATGTTTCCATGTTGGGGCATTTGCAATTTTTTGCTGACCTGCTGTCACCTGATGATTAGCCCGGTCTTTGTCCTCCGCTTCACCAAATACTAAGCCAGGCTGTCCACACAGTCCATCCCTGGAATATTTAGCTCATTCATGGTATAATTTTAAACTGATAAATTAAATTTAAATCTTAAATGGCAGCATTCACAATCATTACATCGTATTACAAATTAATTTCTACTTTATGAATATGACATGTTCCTACTGTGATATGGCATGTGCAGCACCTGGCTGGGTGGCATGTGCAGCTTGCTAAAAGGAGGCATCAGCTGCCTGGTAGGAGGCATCAGCTGGCTGAAATGTGGCTTGGGTCGAATCGGCTTCATCTTCGAGGAGGAAACTCAGAGTAGGGTCCTCCATTATAGTCTTCCTCAAATCCCTCATCCTGCTCTTCTAGATTTACTTCCTCCAACAGCTGGTCTGTGTTCTCGGAGTCAACATTCATTGGCTGTAGTGGTTGCCCTGTCTAAGTAGATGGCCCACTCCAATTAGCTCTCCTAAAATAAAATGCAGATTAGTAAACTAATAGCCCTATCATTAGCAGGAAACCCATTTCTGTACAAAACCTTGTGCTGTACAATGTACTAGTACTTGTCACGATACCAACATTTGAGTAGTCCGTATCAATATCAGTAAAATTTCTCGTGACAATACTACAGAAAAAAAAAATAAAAATAACTAATTCGCTAATGAACAGTCGTTTTAACTATTTAAAGTTCAATATTAATCAAAATAATAAATTAACAATGGCACTGAGCCTTTGTAAAAATTGCTTTAAAAAACAAGTAAACAACAGTCAGTAATATAATGAAGAGCAAAGAAACACATTACAAGCAATAGAACAAGAGTTTCTCAACTGTTGATGTTTATTAAATCTACTAAAATGATCCAGCCATGAGCAGTGAGCGATTTTGTCTTTATCATGTCAATATTGCTGTTTGTTTTATTATGAATGATGCAATAAAGAGTGACTGCCCTATTAGCTGCATTCACACTGCCATTATTTAAACGTATGGGACAAAAATTCTAAACTGTACACATTAAGTCACTACAGACTTAACTGAACGTGTTCGCATAAAAAGCTTGTCAAGACAATAATTTTGAAGTGCATTTAACCGCTCCCACACAGTCGAGCACAGCCACATTTACACGAGTGCGCCTCACAGAGCACAGTTCACAGAGAACACATATGCAGCATTAGAAAGTGCCGCCTGTCAGACAGACAGAGCGTGGGGAAACTAAATTATTCGGTACTACCGGTACTGCAGAAATACTATTTCAATTTTTACTATTGACTTTGTACCAAGTACAAGTACTTTTGTGGACTGTGAGAGTCTTACCAGTGTACTATGCAGGAGGTTGGAATGTGGGCACAAGTTTCTCACTAAAAACCTTCAGGCTGTTAGTGTTGATGGACTGCACTACCTTCCCTGCATATGTGAGAAGAGAGAAGGGCTTTGTGGCAAGGGATGCTGTTGGCCGGTCCTGGTTTCACCTGTTCAGGCCTTCCAGGAGATGCAAAGACGCGTTACGCGCGTAAAAAATTCCTGCGGCGCGAATGAGGCGTAGAGCGCGGCGCGGTAGACGCGAATACGCCTCATTCGCGCGTCAAGTTCGCGCGAATTGCGCGAATTGAGCGTCTGGCGCTAATGGTGCATTTTGTGCATTCACGCGTTTGTCGCGAATTCGCGTCTGCCGCCCGAGTTGAAAAATCTGAACTTTGGCGTCAATTCGCGCCGCGTTAACCAATCAGGAGCCTAGCTGCCTGCTGCCCTCCTTCCTCTTCTCCTATGCCGTTCCCTGTGGCTCTTCCACCTTCCAAGCGAGGTCCTTTTTATTCCTGTCTCTTAATGTAAATAGTTTGCACATATTGTTCATTTTTTTCAGTTCATATTGTTATTTTATATGTTTTGCCTAAATAATTTTTTTTTACGTTTTGCCTAAATATGTTTTTTAATGTTATACCTAAAATTACTTCATATGTTTGGCCTCAATAAATTATTTTGTAATATGACTAAATGCCTGGTGTGGTTCTAATGCACAAACAAAGCAAATCTTTTATCACATAACTTGATTTCAATATATGAGACATTTTGATTTTGTATTGATTGCTATTTATTCCATATCTAAATCTAGATTATATGAAACATTATTATTGTAATGTAAAGACAACCAACATTAGTGTCTGGACAGTGTTGAATAAGGAAAAAAAACACAGGACAGGTTAATTACTTTTTGAGGCTGGCTCCATTTATCATCAAAACAAAAATAAATAAATAATTTAACCTGATATACTACCATGGAAAACCTGACATTTTAAAAAAGTCTCAACTTAATAAATGTGCATGTTGTGGACCTGACATCCTGGAACTGGGGCTGACAACCTGGGAAAAAAAAATATATATATATATAATAATAATGGACTATTTTTAGATAGTTTAGCTCTTTATAGGTTTGTGGGTGGCTCTTAAAAGAGCCGTTGTGGGGAAGTCATGAGGAGGACTTCAAACGCTACTCCGTCGGCTGCCATGGTACTGCTCCCTCCGCCGAGAAGTGTGCCATGAAGACATCCTTCACCCGGAGTGCCTCTCTGGAGGAGTTGTTGGCCGCAACCCGACCCAGACCTGGCAGTGGCTCCTCTCCAGCATGTTCCGCGCCCCTCGCAGCAGGTGCCTCTCACCCCTCCGAACACCTCAGAAAGTTGTGGAGAAGATACATCGCCTTCACACACTTCTCCGCAACTTCTGGGTGGACCTCGATGAGGCGGCGGTACATCCTCCACTGTGAGGAGAGGATGCCAAAGGCGTTCTCCACCACCAGCCTGGCTCTGGAGAGGCGGTAGTGAAGACACGCCTCTCTGGAGGACAGCATAGAGGGTAGTTCCACCGCTCCTGGAATCCTTCTGCGATGGACCTCCAGTCATCAGTGGTGGGCACAGCCATGTACTCCTCCACAAGACAGTCCCAGATTGCAGTCACAACCTGGTGGACGATCTGGCTCACTGTTGAGACACCAACCCTGAAGCTGGACGCTATGGTCCTGAATGAGTCCCCTGTGGCAAGAAACCTAGAAAATATTTTTATAAGTACACTTGTAGTTACATATTCAACTATATACAATAACCAGTCTGTTTTACTTTAATGCACCATATTTGTTTGTTAGCTAGCAATTTTGCAAGCAATTTAACAAAGTTTTGAATCTTCAAAACAAAAGGGTATATGTGTATATGGTTTAAATCACTAGTGTGCCAATAACCATTAACTGATTATCAAAAGAAAGAGTAACGTTACTACATATTGCTTACAGATAGAGACATGACAGTATCATTTTTAGGTTATAGCAGTTAACCGAGTAACGTTATCACTAGAAAGAGCACTACATATTGCTTACATATAGAGACATTATCACGTCTGCCAAAATAATATTTTATTTTTTAGGTTAACGTTACAGCAGTTAACTGAGTATCACTAGAAAGAGCACCAACAGTGGTATCCGTACCACACAGTTTGAAAAACATTGCTAGCATAGCGTAAATTAACATATATTTAATATGCTGTATTTAACATTTTATATACATTTACTAACCGAAGACAGATGGACAGGTGCTCCGCAGCTGGGATAGAGTGCCTGTAGTTGGTGTCCTGAAGGGTGATCCTCGCTCCGATGCGGGACAACAGGTCATCAAACTGGGCGCGGGACAAGCGGAAGTACCGCTGAAAGCGGCCGTCATCCAGGCGCAGCTCCTGGAGCAAATGATGAAATTCGCCGAACTGGGAATGCCTCCGGAGGGTCTGGTGGACCCAAGTACGGCAACGACGACCCATACGCCGCTGTTCTGCTCTCCAGAGCAAATACAGAGCGGTGACTCTCTCCACGAATGCTCGATCAACATCAGCCATCTTGTAAAAGATGGCCGTCAACGATTTGCCTCTGGCGCGTCACGCGAATTTCGCTCAAACTTTTGTTTTTACGTCAATTTCGCTCTTGACGCGCGAATGGATTCAAAGTGGTCAAGCGTATAACTAGACGCGGTAGGCGCGAATTTGACGCGCTATTCGCGTCCGGTGTGAACGCAGCATTAAGGTGGCAGTGGAAAGACTCAAGTGAGGTTGAGCCTCTAGCACACCTGTACTTTGTGAGAACTATCCCTCCCTTGAGTGTGGTAGTCTCGGTGTAGAGAGACACACCTGGCACATCCTGGATGCACTTCACATACTTAATCTAAACACACCAGATGTGCATCATCCTCCGTGTCCAGCAGAGAAACGCACATCAGATCTCTTCCCCCTCAGCTCCTGCAGAAACTTGCCAATGTGGCAAGTTGCCAATGTGGCACTCCACGGGTCCTCTGACTGCAATGGAGAGCAAGCTCTTTTTTTTGGTAATGTGCCGGTTCACCTAGTCATCTATGATGGCAGGTGCTCTCGCTTTGATTTGCACAACAAGGAAACGTCACATGGGTCCCACTCAAAGATTCACGCAGAGAGATGTGCCATGACAGTTGGGTAGAGAGGATGGGCATCAGTGGTGCACCCCACCGCCAGCCAATGCATGATGTGCCAGATGTCCAGTCTGATAATGAGTCAGGCAATTCTCCAAACCTGGCCCCTTCTCTACACAGCAGCCAGAGTCCACGTACAGCAGCACTGGTGGAGCCACACCCGCCTGACTGTACCTTTTTGATCAGGCTGGAGACCATGGTGTCTAGACCAGGTCCTTCCTGAGCAGTCAGGACACTAAGTATTTGGCCCATCTCATTTTCAAGAGATGTCAGACACTGTGCTGTGCCCGGCAGCTTTCTTGTGATCTTAAATCATAAGCAATATACATGAAAAATATAAACGCATAGCACAAATTATTTTAAAACTTAAAGTTTAAAAAACCCCATAAAGTTAAAACGCTGTTAATGATGTCAACCAACTACCTGCTTTGTTTCCATTTTTTAAATGTTCCCAAATTTGGAGGTAATGCTAGCCTTCATGTGGTCTATACAGCTGATAATGTCCCTCCCATGAACCGACAGCAGCCACTTGCTGGTCGGGACATCAATGGGCTCTGGAGGCTTCTGACACAACAGGTAAGAGGCTATGGTGGTTGATAAAAGCTGCACACTCACACTCCCATATAGTGTGGAAAGCGGTCAAGTCACTCCTCCCCATGGTTCTCCCTCAGCTTCTTTTACTACTCTGGTGGGGCTGTTTTCCAGTGTCCTCTCTCTCAGCATGCATATGACACGAATGTCACACGCATGCATACCTTGTGTACAAATTTGCTTCAATTATTCTTCCATGCTAAATAGAAAACCCATTATATTATGCATTTACTTTATATTACACAATTCTGCATATACTTTTGAAAATAGATTAACCATGCCATATTAATGACAAGTGTTATACCTATCATTATTATAAACTGATTTCAAAATTCTGTATGATGCATGTAGACTATGTGTAGACACTTATGTGTCAAGATCAGGTGGAACAGTCTCCTATGGGGCAAGTCAATCTGGTCCAGGATAGTCTTACTGGTAGACCGGTAATTCAAGTGACAAACAGTACAACTGAGTGTCTCTGTTACCATAAGTTGGTACCTGTCGAAGTTCAGGACTTTTGTGAATGCCATTGCCAGTGAGCTTCGTCCCACATACAGGACAGAATACGCTTAACTTCCAGAAGTGGTAGGGCAGCCTGAGGTTAAAGCAGTCTGGTGGTAGATGAGGGAAGGGACTGGTGGCTCATACCATAGCTTGAAGTCTGGCCTCCTGAAAGAGCACAGAAGAAATCCACCTCTGATCCTGTGACGGGATTGTCTTCATTTCAATGGGCAGCCAAAATGTATCTGGCACAGGAACCGGGCCTGGTGCAATTGCAAGTGTAGGGCCTGGCACAGAAGAGGCAACATGCTCCTGATTCTAAAGCAATTAGAGATTTAATAACCATTGCAATTTTATTTCACTCAAATTTGCATTTATACTAAACATGCAGGTACTTGTAGATGCTGCAGAGTTGGGCACTAACAGAGTGCCGTAAGAGCTGGCAGCAGGAGAGAGATTGTGACTACCAAGCTGTAAGGACACATTGTACATTTTTTTATTTCTCCCCAATTTGGCATGGGGAGAACTGGTCTCTTTCGGTTTTAAGGGCAATTTAAAAAAAAAAATCCTTTTTTCAATTTTTGTTTCTTACTTGCTGTGTTTACATGTATTATAAATCAAATCTGTGCTTTATAATCTGAGGATGCAACTAGTTTGAAGCTTTATAAATTTAAATAAAAATGTTAACCACTATTGCAGCATCCCACAGCACATTGACATCACATGAAACTGATAATTACCTGAATGTCTGAAATGCATACCTTAGGAGGATGGAATCCACAAATGCATTTCTGAGGTCCACCAGTGTTGCCTGGCCACAGACCTGCATTGGACATTTATCTATCTGTAACAAAGACCTAGGTTATATTGCATGGCTTTATGCATGTTTTCTTATTAACTTTTGCCAATACATACCCTCTGAAAGAGGTCAAACCATTTCTTCTGACGGGGGCAGGTCTGTTGCCAGCTTCACAGGGCCAAACCCCTGTGCTGGCAAACCGCCAAAGATGGGACATATACTCATTGTCCCCCTTGGCCTTGTGTGACTTTGGCTTGGACATGTCTAGAACATTTGAAACTTTAGTCTTTATTGTTAAACAAAATCTGATTACTAACGTTTAAAGAGGATTAGGATTCAACTTTTATTGTCCTTGTACAGAGCCAATGAAATGCAGTTGTTTTCACATATCCCAACTAAGCTGGCGTCAGTGCGCGGGGTCAGCCATGAAACCGCACCCCTTGAGCAGATAGGGTCAAGGGCCTTGCTCAAGGGCCCAACAGTGGTATCTTGGTGGTGCTGGGGCTTGAACTCCCGACCTTTCGGTCAGTAACCCAGAGCCTTGACCGCTGAGCCAGTTACATGAACTTATTAAAACTATAGAACACTGTAGCCCATGGACTGACCACTAATTGCGGTGCATGTGCTATAGTCATTTACATTTATGCATTTGGCAGACGCTTTTATCCAAAGCGACTTACAGTGCAATTATTACAGGGACAATCCCCCTGGAGCAACCTGGAGTTAAGTGCCTTGCTCAAGGACACAATGGTGGTGGCTGTGGGGTTAGAACCTGTGACCTTCTGATTAACAGCCCTGTGCTTTAGCCACTACGCCACCACCACTCAAACCTACATTATAGTCCTACATTTAAATTGACTCTAAACAGTAACACACCACCAACATGATCGATCATGACATTTAAAACACCCCTTAATACAAACTAAAACCTGAAATTCTTGAATTTATTATTGTTAATGTAGTTCATCATAGGAGACAGTAACACGAGATGTGCTGCAGTTTGCTAGCACATTAAGATCACGATCGACTATAACACTACAAAAAGATTTAAAGGCATCAAAAAATTCAGATTTTTTTTTTTTTTTTATGAATCTATTGTTATTTAAAAAGATTGACATCTTATCTCACTGTTGAAATCCACTGAACGGCGTTATAGCGTGGGTGACATTCAAACAGTCATACGAGGTAAAAATTGTCACGACTCAGCTCTGTTCAAGGAAGAAGCCATGACGCATTGTTGGCGCCGCAGTCCTCCCAAAGATGAGGTCGGAGAGCGCCTTTGGCTCAGCAAATTGGACCTAGCGTTCCCTGATAGGATGCGGTTGCACAGACGATCCTGTTGCAGGTAAGCAGAGATGGATATGTTGCAGGAAATGACATTATGGTTTTATCTTTACAGGATGTTCACACTGAAATAATTTTATGTGTCCGTTTTCTCCAGATTTTCCAGCCATCGATCACAGAAGTCAGGAGGGAAGGATGTGGAACCAGTGACTACTGTATAGTCCACCCTACGAGCTCGAACATCCTTGAATAGATTGGGAAATGGTCTTCCAAGCCTTAAATGGCTGTGGATGCACACCCTGCTCTGAAGGAATTGTGTAGTATGCAAACCACAACTTCCTACATTTAGCATTTTCTTGCCTGGTTGTTCTGTGTTTTGCAGGGCCATGGAGAAGAGCTTCCAATTCATATTTGGGCCATCCATCGACAGCTGAATCAGGTTTTGGAAGCCGATATCCAAACACATGGTCTCATCCTTCTCATACATTTGTTCTGCAGTGTGATTATCCATGAAAAAAAGATGTCAAGCACCTTGAGGTTACTCTATCATTCCAGAATTTCATGTGCATGTCAAGCTGGCATTTTTCATTTCCTTATTTAGACTTTCATCAAATGGAATTACATAACCAGACTACGTCTTCGCGTTGGACTTCATTAGGGAAGAGAAATTAGCTTTGCTAAATACGATGAGGTATGCCACTTTATTCACTGATGCAGTAGTAAACTACTTCGCAAAGTCACTTTCAGGAAACATGGTTTGGAAAATGTCCCCTGCATTCTCATAATTTGTAGGAATAGTGGCTGGTTACAACTTTTGTTGCCCAGCATGTTTCTGCTTTAAGTGTTTGATTGGAGCTAACAAATAATGTTATGGTGCCTATGGAGTTGCTGGTTGACCGGTGTGGTAGTGTCAGTTATTTCTATATTTATTCAATTTTCATTTATTTAATATTTATTGCTTAATGTTTTTTTAGTAAAAATATATACTTTATGTAATATTAATGACTAATTAAATATATTAGACATAATTTAATAAAATAAGTGTTTCATTACAGCCAAGCTACATAAAGTGTAAGCATCCTAACTGTAAAGTTAAGGTGTAATTTTTGCAGTTGTCCAGCTGGTTTTCTTCATAAGTCTGTCTACTTGAGGTGCACTTGACAATCCACGATTGCTTCAGAGTGCCCCTGGTTTGTGATGATTTTCAAGAGCTCATTACGTTACATGTTTCATCATTTTAACAGTCGACAGCTTTTTGGAAAATGCAGCCCTGACCACATATCACTTACGGTTTACAAGAGGTTGTATTTAAAATATGCACATTCATTCACAAAGTAATGAGTTGACTGTAAAGGGATTATTTTTATATGTATGACACCATCTTAGTTCATTTATCTACATGTTTCTAAATGTATATAATTTCTTCATCAAATCATACGTTCTCTGCGCTTCGATGCATCCAGTGATGTCATTAAAGAAAATGTCAGCAGATGCTGATCTAGTCAGCTTTTTGCAGCTATAACAGTTTAAGGTTTGGATTTGATATGGAAATGAATCATGGACTGCAGTTACAGACAGCTATACTGGAGCAGGAATCGGACGAAATGGGCACAAACTCCGCATGAAAGCAGAACAGCGACTACAAATTACAAAATTATTTAAATCCTGCATGAATACTAGTGTTGATGCATTGAGTTAATGTTAACTTCAAGTTTTTTTTGGTGCCAGGTTAACTTGCTAATTTGCAAAATTAAATTGTTCATCAGCATTCAATTAATGGCATTTACTCTCTTCAGCGACTGTCTGGCCAAAAATTGGGTTTGTTACATTTGACATCCTTCACGAAAATGAACTATCAATTTACCTGCTAGCTTAAACTTAACATGTAACGTTGGCCCTTATCTATCATGGCCCCCTAATAATCTCAATCCCTGAATTTGTTACATCACTCTACACTCCTCTCCACCAATAGCTGGTGTCTGGTGGGCGTTCTGGCACTATGGCTGGTGTTGCAGCTGCACACTGGTGGTATTTGAGGAGATTCCCCCTATAATATGTAAAGCACTCTGAGGGCCTTGAAAGGTGCTATAAGGAATTATTGATGGACAAACTAGTATTTAAAGAAATAATAAATATTGTGTTCTGCAATAGTCATGTCAACATTTCTTTTTTTCAGATATCAGCTTTTAATGGGACTTTTTGGATGGTTTTTACATTAAGACCCAGAAAAAGAAATACTTTAAACTCTGAGATTAAAAATATGCTCAAAAGTAAGTAATTGTTTTGTTTGAATTGCATTTTAATTCATTCTTGAATGATTTAAATGAGTGTCACATCTAGGGCTGTCACTAATGATTATTTTGGTAATTGAGTAAACAATTATTTTGACAATCAGAAAAACATTTGTGGTTGTATTATTGCTGCTGTTTTTCCATTTGTGTTCCCTTAGTTTTAAGGAATTTGTCCCCTTTTGAGACAAGTTGAGTTTATTATTTTTAAGTTTGTTATTTATGTGTTGTGACCGTGGGTAGAGCGGTTGTCTCGGGAGCACATCCGTGGCATGGGATCGTCGCCAGATTGCTGGTTGCTTTCACTGTGCCAGCGGGATTTAGTGCATAAATACCCCCACCAGTGACTGCATGAAGACTAGGGTAAAGTTAGTGTCTATCGTGGGGAACCTTGATCATCTTTATATCATATCTATAGACTTAATGCAATTTCCACAATAAATCTGGTTAATATAGATATTTTAGTAATATACGTATTTCACAAGCCGCAATCTTTTTACAGACTATCAAGTTTGGTTGAAATTTGGCGACTTTCTGTATTTCACATGGCCAATCGTTCTGGAAAAACGGTGGGGTGTCTATTAGAAGTCTGTACTGCCATCTAGTGGCCGTATACAAAACGGTTGAATTCAGCAACTAAATATAAAAATAACGACAAATAACCCAAACATTAAATGCAAGACAATCATTTATTAACGTTATAATTTAGGGTTCTTGTATTAGTTTCTGTTGTGAAGCACCTGTCTGGGTGAAAGGTCACAGTTCTCAATTCAATGAATGGCGCAGGGCGGGCTTTTTTTTTTTTTTCCTGTTTCGCTTAATGCAGCGGAGTCTCTGTGGCGCAATCGGTTAGCGCGTTCGGCTGTTAACCGAAAGGTTGGTGGTTCGAGCCCACCCAGGGACGGGACAATTTTTGGATTTCAATGCAAGAATGATGTAGGAATTAACAAACCAGCACTGTCATTTATTCTCGTGTGTGTTCACTGACTGAGATCCTCACGGGTACAAAGAGCAGGATTAAACAAGACAACAATGTGGTATGATAATCTATACAAAATGTAAATATATAAAGAAATGCAGAAGCAGAAATGATGGCATTAGATTTTGTTGTCCTGAAATATTTTTTCATTATCAATATTTGTATCTTAAAAATATTTGTATCTTAATACAACTGACGGAGTATCAATCAGGTGTTTGCGGTTACTCCGCTGCACACTATTGAAATTCCAGCATTTCACTTCACACACAATCACAACTTCATTCGTCCCTGGGTGGGCTCGAACCACCAATATTTTGGTTAACAGCCGAACGCGCTAACCGATTGTTCGGCTCTGACTCTGATTCTTTATTGTATACAGTTAAAAAGAACTGTCTATCAGCCAATTACGATATAATTTATTCCCGTTACCATTATGGTAATGTAATCAATATGCAATTTATAAAAGTTACTGCCATACAAATATTAGGAAATACTGTCCAAAACTGGAATGTTACAAAACTGAAAAAACAATCAGCTTTTAAATTATTAAAAACAAAAACACTGAACTGTTCACTGACCGATTGCGACACTTAATCACACGGAGACCGACCTACATCCCTTGCTAATTTTTTTATTTTTTATTTATTTATTTTTTATTGAATTTTAAGAATTACAATTTCAGTCAGGGGTACAATGAATATCCCTTTGCTCATTGCGACGAGATGAGGTAAATACATGACGTCACAGATCTGGGCGATCATTGTCATTTCTTCTTGCAACAGCACAAACGGACGACATGGGGCGGAGTGTATGTCACTCTTCTTTTAAAAAAGTTATATTTACAGTTAGTTTTTTTTTTTTCTCAACAGAACAAACGAATGACACCGGTTTGGAACGATTCGGACGACATGAGGTGGAACGTGACGTCACAGCCCCAAATCATATTTGTTATTTCTAAGGAATGGAAATAGATAACGTTCATTTTAACGGCACAAATCGAGGTCAAACGACCAGCACCGGTTTGAGTGGAAAGTGACGTCACACAACCCAAATTATTTCTAATCATTTAATTATATGAGGATTTATCACTCAAAGGTAGAGTTCTTTTGTCCAAAACGGAGGGACTGTCTCGTTTAGTATATCCTGCAAAAGTGTTAGATGTACCAACATCTTTTATTAAAAAAGTTGATTCAACCTTATTCAACTTTATATGGAAAAACAAGTCACACTATTTAAATAAAAATATTTTATGTAATTCTTATAATCAAGGAGGTTTAAATGTGCTTGATTTTGGTACTTCTAATACAATTTTCAAGTTGAACTGGATTAAATATTATATTAAACATAATGATAAACTATGGTATATAATTCCAAATCTTATTTTTGAAAAAGTAGGTGGTATAAAGTTTCTTTTAAAATGTGACTTTGAGGTTAATAGGCTCCCCATTCAGTTATCCAATTTTCATAGACAGGCTCTTTTATGTTGGCTTCTTATATACAAACATAATTTTTCCCCCCACAAACAGTTAATATGGAACAATAAAATGGTTAAATATAAGAATAAATCAATCTTTTACGACAATTGGGTTAAAAATGATATTCTAATGGTCTCACAATTGATAAATAACAAGGGTTTCTTACTTACATATACTGAATTTTTAAACATATTTGGGATTCCAATATCTCCACGAGAATATAGTATTGTTTTTGATGCAATACCAGTAGGTTTTTTGAGACTCTTGAGAGGCAGTAGTGAACCTCATAAGCAATCAATGGATAAAAAACAGGTTGTGTTAAACGGTGTTGATATAAAAGATAGTAAATGTAATAATAAATTCTTCAGATGCTTGATTCACTGTCCTGCTACACCTCGAAATAAATATTTTTGGAATGAACATTGTGGAAATATCAATTGGAGATCGACTTGGACCTATACTAATAAATATTGTATTAATAACAAAGTGTACGAAATATACTTTAAAATTATACATAAAATCTATCCAACAAATGAGTTCCTAAAAAGATATAAAAATGACCTTTCTGAATCCTGTACATTCTGTAAAAAGGATACTGAAATATGTGGAATATTTATTTAATATGTTGAGTGGAATTAAGATGTTTTTTTTTTATTATGAAAAAAAAAAGATATAGACAAGAGTCACGATTTTATGTTAAATTTGATCCTATTACTTGGTAAGTTTTACATACATAAATGTAAATGGTCTGAAAGGATACCTAACATCTACCTAACATCTATATAAAGCTTGATATGAAGATTTATTTTGAAATACTGAAAGGACTCTCAAACCGCAAAGCAACCAGAACGATAGATATCCTCAAAGAATTAAATTCCTCTTCTTTATTTTAATTATACATGTATACCTCCTTTACATTGTTGTTTTTTTTTTGTTTTTTTTTCCTAATGTGTGTTCTTTAATTTCATTGATATGAATGTTATCTTTAATGCTCTTCATATCTTATGATGATTTGTAATCATTTAGAACAGTATATGTGAAACATTTGTATCTACTGTACTTTGTCATATAATTTTGGAAATAAAAAAAAAAAAAAAACATTTCCGCACGAGTTTCCAAGTTGCACTTTTCATAGTATGAAGTTGGAAATTCCGACTGTCAGATTTGAATGGAATGAAACATAAAAAAAAAATTTCACAAAAAAAAATAAATAAAAAATTTAATTATATGAGGTGCCAACTTTGGAGGTGTCCCTGGGTGGGCTCGAACCACCAACCTTTCGGTTAATAGCCGAACGCGCTAACCGATTGATTACATTAAATAACAGAAGTCTAGCCCATGGACTGACCACAAATTATTACCGTTTGTGCTATAGTCCTATAATTAAATATTCTCTCTAAACAGTAACACACCAGCATCGTGATCGATCATGACATTCAAAACACCACTTAATACAAATTAAAACCTGGAAAATGCATCAATCTATTGTTGTTAATGTAGTTCATCGTAAGAGACCATAACGTGAGAAGTGCTGCAGATCAAGATCGCGAACTATTAGAACACTTCAAAAAGACCTTCTATTTAAAAAGTTTGATATCTTACCTCACTGTTGAAATTCACTGAACGGCGAAATAGCGCGGATACGAGAATAAAACGAGTCACGCCTCCGCACTGTTCAATGATGAAGCCGCGAATCACGATTGGTCGCAGCACTCCTCACAAAGATGAAGCTGGAGATCGCCATTGGCTCCGCAGTCCTCACAAAGATGAAGCTGGAGATCGCCATTGGCTCAGAATATTGGAAATAACGTGCCCTGATTGGATGCGGTTGCACATACGATCCTGTTGCGGGTAGTTTGGCTCCGACTCGGCCAGCTCTTTTTAAATGTATATAATAAAAATAATAATCAATCAGAAAATTATGATATAATTTATTCCCGTTACCAGTATGGTAATGTATAAATTGCATATTACATATTGATTACAAGTTACTGCCATACAATTAGAAATACTGCCCAAAACTGGAATATAACAAAACTGAAAAAATAAATATGAATCAATCAACTTTTAAATGATTAGAAACAAAACACTGATTTTAAAGTGTGCATTCGGCCAGTGAACAGTTCACACAAAACATTTGTGCTATCGAGCGTTGAAATTAATTGCTTAAAACAATGAATTCTTGCCTTGCTGTTGAAATGCGCTTATCTGATCCAGATAAAATTCAGTGATGCTCCTTACCTGTGGGCACGCCCCAAGTCAGGTACATCTGGCACTTCCTGGTTTTCACTATTGACGGAAACCATCATTCACGGGTCAATCGTTGGCTGAGAAAGAAGGAATCTGCGAACGTGGATTGGACTGCAGAACCAGATCTTCTTGCAGGTAAGCGCCACAGAAACCGTTGTAGGAATTAGCATGATATATTTACGGGACGTTCACACTGAAATTATTTTGTTTGCGTCTGTAGATCAGTGGGTATATCAGAGAGCAAACTGACATCGAATCGGAGACCGACGTACATCCCTTTGCTCATTGACATCACGCCATTGAAAACAAACGTAAAAATGAAACTGATAAATCATATTAGATTTGTTTGCGCCTTTTAATGTAAAAGATACAACCTATGCAATGCCACGGTGCGAGACATTTCGGGGACAACTTGACTGCATAAGTGTGCACATCCCTGAACTAATACTTCGTTGAAGCACCCTTTGATTTTATTACAGCACTCAGTCGGTTTTGGATAATCTATTAGCTTGGCACATCTTGACTTGGGAATATTTTCCCACTCTTCTTTCCAAAAACATTCCTGATCTGTCAAATTGCGAAGGCATCTCCTGTGTACGGCCCTCTTCAGGTCCCCCACAGATTTTCTATAGAATTCAGGTCTGGGCTCTGGCTGGGCCATTCCAAATCATTAATCTTTTTTTGCTGAAGCCATTCTTTTGTTGATTTGGATTGGTGCTTTGGATCATTGTAATGCTTAACGGTGTCACGGCTCCACCAGACTCCCTCTAACTCCGCTCAATCTCCCCTGAGTTTTGATCATACGCACCTGCACATAATTGGTGAATAATAAAGGAGTGCTTTTATTTCCAGCTTTCACACTTACTCTTTGTCTGTTCTCGTCAGTGTTTCCCCTGAGACTACGGACATCCTAGTTTTGTCTAACTTACCTATGAATATACTTGCCTTGGTATTGTTCTCATCTGTGTTTCATGTTGGCTCATCCTCCAGTGTTTGGACTCTCCTGTGTCATTCAAGGAAAGTCCAAACTACTGTTTCTGGATTGACTCACCTGTTGCTTTCATTACTACTGCTTTCACCGGTTCAATAAACCCCACGATTGAATCCATATCCGTGCTTCCTGTGAGTTCCTCCATGACAAATAGTGAAAGATCTCTTATTTTCAGACGCCACAAGGTTCTGTGCCAAAATTGACTAGTACATGGAGCTGTTCATGATTCCCTCCACCTTCACTAAATCACCAGTTCCTGCTGAAGAAAAGCAGTCCCAAAGCATGATGCTGCCACCATGCTTCACTGTGTGTATGGTGTTCTTTTGCTGGTGTGCGGTGTTGTTTTTTGCACCAAACATACCCATTACAATTTTGTTTTTGGAAGACTGGATATAGGTTTTTGCAGGCTTAGATGTTTGTTTGTTTGTTTGTTTTTGGTCAGAAAAGGCTTGGGCAAACATATGAAGAATATGGGAGATTGCCGTCACATGTAGGGAGCAGCCAGTACTTGCCAAAAAGAGCTGCAGCTCCTTTAATGATGCTGTAGGCTATTGACAGCTTCCCTGACCAGTTTTCTCTTTGTCTTCTCATCAATTTTGGAGGGACGTCCTGTTTTTGATAATGTCACTGTTGTGCTATCTCCACTTCTTGATGACTGCTTTCACTGTTTCCATTGTATATCTAATACCTTGAAAAAAATTGGTAGCCCTCATCTGAGCAATACCTTTCAACAATGAGATACCATTGATGCTTTGTAAGTGCTTTATGGGCCCATGGCTCTTGTAGTAGCATGCAACCAAGTAGATGTCAGAAAAATCCTACAAGAAAAGCTGAGATTTATTTGGAGTTAATCAGTCACTTCAGGTGAAGACAGGTGTGTACTATTTCACATGAGCTTGATGATTGGTTGATTCTGAACTTGGCCACACACCCAATTATAAAAGGGTGTTCACACTTATACAGTTATTTAAGTTTATTTAATTTTTTCCTCTGAAATGTCACTTTGGTTTTCAGTGGCATTGCATATGTTGTAATTTTTTACATTAAATGTGCAAAAAGTCTGATTTATCCTGGTTTCATTTTATTACATCACAAAAACCTGCTGTTTTAACAGGGGTGTGTATACTTTATATCCACTGCATGTCTAAAGGATTATAGTCTGTCATGCAAAACATGACCTCATTAATGTCATTAAATCAGTCTGCTTTTTTATTTTTTATTATTCCAACGTTTAGTCTTCTGTACATTTTTAGTTAATACATAGTTACGTTCTATTTAAGTTTAATGCGGTTTTAAAGGCAAAGGTGGTCACACCAAATATTGATTTAGCTTTATGTTTACTGGACTTTCTAAGACATTAAGTGATAAATTAAATATGCCAGAAGATGTGCTCAATCCTCACTGTATTCAGCAGAGGAACACCCAGAAGGTCTCTTCCTCTTTGCTCCTTCAACTCCAGCAGTAGGTGCTCAATCAGTTGGATTGTGGTCTCCACTCCACGAGTCCTCCGACAGCAATAGAGGGCGAGCTCCTTTTTCTCAATGGATCTGTTCACCAGGTTATTAGTGATGAGGCAGCCTTCCTCCAGTTGCTCTCTCGTCACCTGAAGCTAAAGAGCCACATCACATGGGTCCAATGTAAAGATGAACCCAAAGAACTTGGCATGAAGGTTTGGTATACAGGATGGGCATCAGTAGTGCATCCTGTCACCAGCCACCTAGGTAAGTGAGAGGACTGCAGACTCACACCAGAGCTTCAAGTCTGGCCTAAGTCTACCAGTGTGAAGTCAGGAGGAGCAGGAGCTGCCATGACAGGATCACCCTAAAGAAAAATGAGAAATAAAATATTTCGGATGGAACATATGTGATGCATATGTGAAGCCCCCAGTAAGCCGATGAGTGTAAGTGTGTGTGGTGGGGCTGGGGGGATTAACTAGGTTTGTCTGCAGACACCAAGTTTGATGTATAAGTCACACAAGAATATATCTGATTCATCTGTTATCATTCTGATCCTGTTAGTCAGATCAAATGTGTAATATTTGCAGATAAAACAGAGACTGTGAATGTGTCTAATTAACTTGCTTGTGCAAGTTAATTTTTAAAGATGACTGGGCATCATTTAGCCTCTATATTTAACCAGCCTTTGGTTGTTTGTCCCAGGTCCAGTAAAAGAGAAAGCCTTGAGTGACCATCCACCTGTTGACTTTAAAATGTTATATTATTGAAGTTTTTAATGCTCCCTATCATTTAATACACTGAGGCAAGCAGAAAAGGGGTCATAGACCATCTAAAAGCCTCAATCATATACAGTACTAGGGGTGTAACGGTTCTCTGTAAAAAAAAACAAACAAAAAAACACTGTACGGTTCACCACCCACGATTCTGTAAGAAAGTTTGAGGTATCTGGAGCACAACATTTTGAGAAGAAAATAAACAGTCAAATAGACACACACAATTACAACCTCCTCTAATGCAGCTGAATGGATCTGTAGATGGATATGCTCCACCTGTGTTTCATGTGGGCCAACATGATGACATCACTGTTCTGCAAGTGTTGTGTGTAGTGAGAAAACGAGCCACCGCGTTATTCAGGTCTCCTCTCTGGAAACATTTTCTTTTTGCAGTCAATTACAACAGCGATGGTCAAAAAACATTTTCAAAACGGGCACTGTTTGCAGACATTGCTCGACGCAAGTGCTGTAAACTGGTAATACATCGAAATATGATCAATCACCAGGGAAATATGAGCCGAAACTGCACACACACCCTTTAGTTTTTAAACAAGATTCGGACAAGAATCTTGCTGATGCTGATTCGGACAAGAATAGAACGATTACTAAAGCGATAGGGGTGTTCATTGCCAACTATATTTTCCATACTCCGCTGACAAAGATGTGTGATTTCTGTGTATGATGAAAAACACCCAAGCCATGTCACAACATTCCTGGTATCCATTTTAACAGCAAAGTTCCTTCTATAGTGATGCATACAGCTTCCCAATATTGAATATATGTGTAGTAGAGTTTGAAAAGTTAAAATGTTGATTTTATTAATTAGAGAAAAGTAATTTTATTTTGTGTTAAAGACCCAGTGAAAATTAACCAAGGTTTTACTAGTAACCTACAATTAACATGTAGTAACCATGACTGCTGTCACCATGGTTTTCTATGCAGATATCGTAGTTTTGATTAAATTAACCTTGGTTTTACAACAGTACTCCTGTAGTTACCATATAGTAGCCATGATTATACTATATATTGTATATGACAGTAACCATGTTCATTTTGTGGTTACGATATTTTAACTTCAAATACCTTAGTTAAACTATGGTTACTGTAAAACAATGATTTTTATTAAGGGCAAACCTGTTGAAGTGTTGGTTACAAAATAGAATATTCTTACTTTGGATCTGGCAGAAATGAAATATTTATTTTTCTGAACCTTGCCATACCGAAACCAAGATCCTAAAACCATGATGCAAACCAAAGCATGAAAAATTTGAACAGTTACATCCCTATACAGTACTTTGGGAAGATGGAATCCACAAAGGGAACTCTGTGGTCCACCGAAAAGAGATGCTTGTCCACGGTCCTGCCTTGGATATTTGTCTATTTGTAATAATTAATAGAATAACATCAACGATTGTCTGTTGGCAAGCAACCTCTATACTATTGTTACGAATGAGGACGGAGGCAGACAAAGGTTGAGGATCCAAATGCGGGTTTATTGATGAACAGACACAACAGGAGCAAACAAAACAACCACGATGGGTAAAATGAAAGCAAAACACAAAAACGCTGGAACACTGGAAACATGGGCATGGGAGCGAACATCAACATTCAACAAACGACAGAGAGTGGAAGGCAAACAGGGTTAATATGCACACGAGGCGGGATAATTACAAACAAGACACAGGTGAGAACAATGACAGTGAACACGAACACTAACAAGGAGACTATGGAATTAAATAACGGACAAAAGTGAAAACTAAGGAGCAAGGTGAAACACGATAGGGTAATACATGACAATTATGTTATGTGGTTTCATTCATGTTTTTTTTTTTCATTGACATTTGCCAATACATATCTTCTGAAAGTGGTCATACCACTTCTTTTGGTGAGAAGCAGGCCTGTTGCCAGTTTCGTGGGGCCATACCCCTGTGCTGGCAAAACTCTTTCCTCCATGGCTTTATGGGATTTTTGGATTTGACATTTGGCTGCTCTTAACACAATTTTGACACTATAAATACTGTACCTGTTAAAATATAAATGATGGCCACATTACATTGCACTGACCACTATATTTTATACTTGTTTTATCTTGTAAATCTGTAATAATCATATTACAATGACCACTATACTGACTTCTTGTCTGACTTAATTATGCAATTCCTATCAATACATTGTGTTTACCTTCTTTGGCTTTTGTTTGGTCGGCATTACCCAATAAATGTTACCAAAAAAAAAACGAATCAATCAACTTTTCGAGCGCTGATATTCTTCTCTTAAAAAAATATTCTCGCCTTACTGTTGAAATCCACTTATCTGATCCAGATAAAATTCAGTGAAACTCCTTACCTATTAGCACACCCCAAGTAAGGTACTTCACTGGGGAATTATCCTGGGTCTTGCGTTTGACAGAATCCATCATTAACGAAGATGAAATGAGGACTCGCGATTGGCAGAATCTATCATTCACAGGACACTCATTGGCTGAGAAAGGAATTGACGAACGTGGATTGGACAGCAGAACCAGATGATCCTGTTGCACAGATGCTGCCTTCAAGTGCACTTATTCCCAGGGGTTTCAATACGGGATTCACTAAAGTACAGGTATGAAGGTATAATAGTGCCTAAATGATTTGCATGCACAGAGTAAGAATGTGAAAGCATAAATCAAATTGCAAGCGTAAAAAATAAATTGCATGTACACAGAACGTTTTGTAAAGGTGTAAATCAAGTCGCAAGTGTAAGAAAAAAATATTAGCAATACTTAAATGCTTTGCACAAGTATAATTAATGTGTCAATTTTGTATTTTTGTAACACAAAGTACATTTGGTGTGTTGTATTGTGACTTTTGGCACTGATTTTGAACCTAAACCTGGCTAAAAACATTGCTAGCCTGCAATCAGCGGTATGCAAGCATAGAAAGGGTGTCATGAATGGCAAAATGGATTGACCGAGTAGAATCAGTATGTAGGTGTAAAATAAACTACTGCAAATGTGTAAATTACTTGTGTTGTGGCATAAACATTTTCCAGAAATAATCCAATATGCACTGTTCCATTTTAATAATTTGACAGACTGCTTGTTCTTCATATGGCTAAGCGTCATTCCTCTGGGTATCCCTCCTCTCATAAATATTAAATGGAAATATTTACATGTGTTCTTTTATTTTGAGTGTAAAGTTGAGCTGACAGCACTGATTTAAATCTCAATCTGATGTTGTCATGTTCACTGTTGTCTTTTGTTTTTGTACTGTTATTTTGAAGTTTAGTTTAGTTCCTGTTTTGGTTTTTGTAGTCCTTTTGTAGTTTATTTTATTCATTGGTGTTCCCCTGATTGTTTTTCTTTCCCTGATTGTTTCCTCCAGGTGTCCCTCATTCCCTTGTTTGTTCCCTCCTGTATTTAAACCTGGTTCTTTGTTTAGTCTTTGTCGATCGTTGATGAATGTGGATGTTTGGATGTAGCCGTCTTGATATGTTTACCCAGTTTGTCTAGTTTACCTTTGTCCACCGTGGATGTTTCTTCAGCCTGTGTTCCCTTTGGATGTTTTCGTGTTTTGTTTTGTATTCCCATCGTGGACGTTTCCATTGTTCCAGTCTTGTTTGTTTTCACTTTGTTTTCAATAAAACCCGCACTTGGATCCTCACCCCTCGTCTGCCTCCTCCTGCCTTCGTAACAGAACGAACGACCAAAAATGGATCTAGCATTGTTCCTCAAGGAGCTAACACAGGCGGACTTGTCTGTTCGGGAGTTCACCCACTTCTTCGCCAGCGTGGCCAGTTACACCGGCTGGGATGACAATACCCTGAAGGAGGCGTACCGGTTCGGTGTACCTAAACACCGATGTTACGATTTGCCGGAGATCGGAGACTACACCTGGCAGGAGTATGTGGAGCTCACTGTGGAGACTTTTGCGACAGAGGAACCACCTCTCTCAATCCCGGGTGCAGCTTCAGAGCCCACGCCTGCCACGGTCAGCGAGCCTGAGCCCACGCCTGCCACGGTCAGCGAGCCTGAGCCCACATCAGCCACGGTCAGCGAGCCTGAGCCCACACCAGCCATGGCCAGCGAGCCTGAAGCCACGCCGACCACGAACAGCACTCCAGCGTTGTCAGCCTCATCCGCCTGGAGGAAGAGGAGAAAGGGAAGGGTCTCTGCTCTCCAGCCTCCGTCTACCGCAGCGCCGTCCCCAGAACCCCCCATGGCTCTGCCCTCAGCGTCCAGCGAACCCAAGCTCGTGCATACCACGGTCAACCAGCCAATGCCTGTAGCCTCAAACATCAGTGAGCCAGTGCCTGTAGCCTCGACCGTCCCTGAGCCAGCGCCTGTGGCCTCGACCGTCCCTGAGCCAGAGCCTGTGGCCTCGACCGTCCCTGAGCCAGCGCCAGTGGCCTCGACCGTCCCTGAGCCAGCGCCAGTGGCCTTGACCGTCCCAGAGCCAGCGCCCCTCCAGTCTTCCAGGGCTCCTCCTCTCGAGCCTTCCAGGGCTCCGCCTCTCAAGTCTCTCGAGCCTCCCAGGGCTCCTCCTCTTGAGCCTCCTGAGCCTTCTAGGGCTCAGCCTCCCAGGCCTCCCAGGGCTCTACCTCTCAAGTTTCTCGAGCCACCCAGTGCTCCGCCTCTTGAGCCACCTACGGCTCCGCCTCCCGAGCCTCCTACGGCTCCGCCTCCTGGGCCTCCTATGGCTCTGCCCCCACAGCCTCCCGGGCCTCCTACGGCCACCTACGGCTCCGCCTCCCGAGCCTCCTACGGCTCCGCCTCCCGGGCCTCCTATGGCTCTGCCCCCAGAGCCTCCCGGGCCTCCTACGGCCACCTACGGCTCCGCCTCCCGAGGCTCCTACGGCTCCGCCTCCCGGGCCTCTTATGGCTCTGCCCCCAGAGCCTCCCGGGCCTCCTACAGCTCTGCACCCAGAGCCTCCCGGGCCTCCTACGGCTCTTCTCCCAGAGACTCCAGAGCCTCCTACGGCTCCGCCTCCCGAGCCTCCTACGGCTCTGCTCCCAGTGCCTTCCAGGTCTCCGCCTCTAGAGCATCCTACGGCTCTGCCTCCCGAGGCTCCTACGGCTCCGCCTCCCGGGCCTCTTATGGCTCTGCCCCCAGAGCCTCCCGGGCCTCCTACAGCTCTGCACCCAGAGCCTCCCGGGCCTCCTACGGCTCTTCTCCCAGAGACTCCAGAGCCTCCTACGGCTCCGCCTCCCGAGCCTCCTACGGCTCTGCTCCCAGTGCCTTCCAGGTCTCCGCCTCTAGAGCATCCTACGACACCCCCTCCCTCGTCTCTGCCTTCAGAGCCTTCCAGGTTATAACAGTCCCAGCTTCTTTGCACTGGTCAAGCTACATTTCCAAAGGGGGTCCCCTTGTTTGCAATGCTCAATTGGTCTCAGTTGAAAGAAGATATAAAATAAACTCTTATACAAATGAGGGGAAGGTTACTTTCTTCATATATTCAAAGCTTTACTCATTCATTATACAAATACCCAATATACCACAGTACATACACCTGTATACAGAGACAGAATTAGTTCATGAGCCAGTCTATACATATGGGTGTAACAAAATGTCCAACACCGTCCTCTGCAGTTCCCGAACCCCAACAGTTCTGGAAATGAAAGAAACCAGTCTTATCGGTAGTCCTACCGTACGTGCAAAGGTGGATAGAGATGAATTAGAATGTTGTCCAATGCTTAGTTGTTTGGAGAGTTGTAAGGTTTCCCCAGCAAATGATTCAGAGAAGTACTTCAGCAGTATAAGCAGGGGTCAGGTCATAAACACTTAACAGTATCCATAGTGGATGAGCAAGAGCTACATCCTGAACAAACCTGTTTGAGCAAGAAACAAACAGTTTCTCAAACAGGCTTGGGAAACAGATCACAAACAACCATAAGGCAGCCTAAAGAGTTTTTTTTTCTCTTACTCTACTGCTTCCTGTTTCATCTCATACAATGTGCCCTCTTGTATCCCACTAGTGGCTAGGAAACAAATAATACCCAAAATTAGAATAAAATAAACCCTGTGACAGGTGGTGACTGTTACATATCCGTCCCCTCATGTTAACGCTGTTCCTATATTACCAAAATAAGGTTTCAAATTCTGTACATGAAAAGAATCTACCTGCTCTGGCTGTTCGCTGAATGATATTGAGTAATTAACAGGTCCAAGACATTTAACCACTTTCGCCGGACCTTTCCATTTGGCAGCCAGTTTAGCCATAAACCTGGCATCAGCACACGACAGAGGATGTGTACGAACCCATACTAAATCTCCCACTTGAAAGTGAGCTTGTTTCCTTCGAAGATTATAGTACTTGCGTTGTTTGCTCTGGGCCCTCTCAACATTTTTTTTCACAGTTCGAATTAGTTCTTCTGACTTTTCCAGAATAGGGTAGGCTGGACTGTTTGGGTCAGGGGGTCTCAGAATAGCTCTCTCCATCGGTCCCTTCAATCTGCGACCAAGCATGACTTCGGCTGGGGTGAAGCCAGTACTTTCTTGCCATGCCGTATTGATAGCAAATCGGAATTCAGCTAACCACCTGTCCCAATGCCGATGATGGTCTTGCACATATGAAGCAATCATAGTTTTGAATGTTCGATTTACTCGTTCAGTCAAATTGGTCTGTGGGTGAGCAGTAGTGGTAAGTTTCTGGATGACATTCCATTGTTTGCAGATTAAATTGATGAGTTGAGACATGAATTGTGTTCCACGGTCAGACACTAAGTACCTGGGAGTGCCCCATCTGGTGAAAATTTCTTCCACCAGAATACGTGAAATTTGCGGAGCTTTAGCCACTCGCAATGGAAACAATTCCACCCATTTTGAGCAGTAATCCACTACTACGAGGAGATGTTCGTTCTGCTTCTGACTTCTAGGGAACGGTCCCATGAGGTCAATCCCCAGCATATGCCCAGGCTCCACTACCGGTGTCGACTGCATATGGCCAGCTAATTTCGAAACAGTCGGTTTGTACTTTTGACACACCTGGCATTCCTTACAATGCTTCCATACATCAGAACGCATCGTTGGCCAGTAGCATACGTTCACTAGCCTTAGCAACATTTTGAGTCTGCCGAGATGTCCACTTAATGGATTGTCGTGAGCATATTTCAGAAATTCAGCTCTCAAGGAAGTAGGAATGACCAGTTGAAGTTTTTCTCCTTCCGGCCTTTGAGATAGGCTTCTGAAAAGAAAACCATTCTTCGTAACATATTGTATACGATTAGGGTCCATAACAGAGGTTGATTGTACTCCAGCCATAAGTTCTTGAATTTCTGCATCCTCTTGTTGGGCTTTGTCAATATCTGACCATTCTATGGGAAAAGTTGCAAAAGCATTTGAAGAATCCTTAGGTTTTGATGGAGTGAGTAGATGGAGTGATGAAGATTCATCGAAACCACGGGAAAGGGTGTCTGCAACAATATTACATTATCCTTTTCTGTACTTGACAGTGAATTCAAATTCTTGCAGACGAATGCCCCAGCGTATCAACCGAGATGAAGGTTTTGGATGGTTGAAGACCCAGGTAAGAGCAGCATGATCGGTGATCACTTCAAATTGTCGTCCCTCTAAGTAAGGCCTCCATTTTTCTACTGCCCATACCACAGCACAACACTCCTTTTCCGAAATAGAGTATGACTTTTCAGCTCCTCTTAACAGACGTGAAGCATAGGCCACTACATGTTCCACTCCCTCAATGTCCTGGGTCAGGACAGCTCCGACTCCAAGATCACTTGCATCTGTCTGAACTTTGAATGGTTTACTCAGGTCAGGTGAAATGAGGATTGGTGCACTAATCAACTCACCCTTAATCAACTTAAAGGAATTCTGACATTCTTCTGTCCACATCCAAGTAGCTCCTTTCTTTTTCAGTGCATGTAATGGTGCAACCTTCTCTGAGAAATTTGGAACAAATCTGTGGTACCAGCCTGCCATACCCAGAAATCGTTGCACTTCCTTCAAAGACCTCGGCACAGGGAAATGGTTAACAGCATTGACCTTGTCTTGATCTGTCTTTATTCCTTCAACGGAAATAACATGTCCAAGAAATTTCAATGACTTCTGCATCAAGTTGCACTTCTGAAGATTCAAAGTTAAACCTGCCTTATGTAAACACTGCAACACTTCTCTCAGATGGGCAAGATGCTCTTGCTCAGATTTTGAGTACACTACAATATCATCAATGTACACAAAACAGTTTTTTCCTTTCTGATCCTTCAATACAAACTCCATAAGACGTTGGAACGAGGCTGCCGAGTTTTTAAGGCCAAAAGGTAATCGTAAAAATTCAAATAGTCCTGAGTTTGTCACAAAAGCAGTTTTTTGAATGCTTTCAAGATCCATCTCCACTTGCCAATATCCACTTTTAAGATCGAGGGTACTGAAACATGCAGCTCCTTGCACTGACTCAAGGATATCATGGATCTGGGGCATAGGATACCCATCTAGATACGTCTTGGCGTTGAGCCCTCTGAAATCAATACAAAATCTTTGTCCACCATCTTTCTTTGGGACTAATACCACAGGAGCAGCCCAAGGAGAAAATGAAGGACGGATGATCTTCTTATCCACCATCGACTTAATCTCCTGATCAATGAAGACTTGTTTTTCTTGTGACACACGGTAAGCTCTCTTACGAACAGGTACCTCGTTGGTGGTGATAATGCGATGTTTAACTACCTTGGTGTATCCTATATCACTTGTGCAGACAGTAGGCCATTCTTGGAGTAGATTATGGAGTTGTGACTGGTATTGGGAATTTGTATCAGCGTTGGTGACCAGCTGTTGAATATATCGCCTGGTTTCTGTCGTTTCTTCTGGAATGGGTAAGGCAATTAAAAGTGACAGCAATGTATCTGTAGCAGGAGTCAAGAATGAAAATGTTTCTTCTCGATAATCAATGGTAGCAGGTAAAGTGTACAGAGCATTACCAATATCCAAATTAATTCTAGTGGCTACCAGGAAATCTAGACCTAGCACCATGGGTATTGTGAGATCCTCATCTTTCATTACAAACAGTTCAACTGCATACCTTCTTCCTTGTAGTTCGCATTCACAATTCCATACTCCCATTGCAGGCAATACTTGACCACTGGCTTGACTGAAAGTTTGCCCACGGCTTGATTTTAGCTGTTCTTTATGCCCCTGCTGCCTCCAACATGACTCCTGTATCAGAGTTAGGGAGCTTCCAGTATCGACCAGAGCTTGAAAGTATCTTCCTCTGACCAACAGGGGTAAAGTCAGAGTCTTTAAGTGCGATTCACTTCTCAAAGGTTGTAGAATGCGGGTTGAAGAAGGACTTGATTTAGGCAGAGAATCTCGTTCAAATGGGGATTTTCATTTCTGGGTTTCGGCATTAACCTGGCTCCAATACCGTTTCCATTCTTCAAAATCTCTCTCAATTTGTGTTCCAGTTTGCACCAACTCACTCACTTCCTTCAAAGTTCCTCTCAATAAACTTGCAAGTCTGGGATTACAATTTCTTAAAATGGCTTGAACAATCTCTCTCTCCGTCATCTCTTTCTTCCATCTTAGACAAAGGGCTCGGTACTGGTAAGCAAAATCACGAATAGATTCTCCTGATCCTTGTTTCCTTTCTAAAAGACGTTTTGTGGCCTCAGCTTCATAATCATCTGTAAGGAAAGCATGCAAAAATTCTTGCTTAAATTGTTCCCAGGTAATCACATGTCTTTTTTCAGCCAACCACCAGTCTTTAGCCGTACCCTTTAGCACAGAAGTAAGGGATGTGAGGATTTCAGAATCTGTGAGGGGTCTAATTGCAAAATACTCTTCACAGCGTTCTACGAAAGAGACAGGATCATCAGAATCAAATTGAGGAAATTCAGCTTTTACAGGTGGACGATAAAGTACATCATTAAAGTTGTCTGGTAAATTGGTAATTTGGGGAGATCTTATCTGGTAAGTTGATCTGGACACTGGATGAGAAACTGGAGTAGATATAACATGAGCATAACTTTTAAGTTTGGCATCGATTTGGGCGTCTCTTCTCTTCAGACAGTCAACCATTGACTTTCCCAAATCCTGAATAGTCAACTCAAGGCTCTGCTTAACTCTTCCACATTCCCTTTCAATTTTGTAATTAAATTTTTCTTCCAGATGCTTACACTGATTGCTCACCTTAGTTTGTGAGCAACATTGACTTAACGTTTGTAGGCAAGTTTGTACTTCACCCTCCAGGTTTTTAACTCGCTCAGTCAGTCCATGACTAAACTGTTCGGTGAGAAGTACATCAGAAATGATATCATCTGGAGGAGGAGGAAAGGGAATGTCAGGTTGTTCATCACATTCATTTTCATTATCTGAGTTAAGATACAGTTCACTAAAAGTGTTTATAAGATCTCTTAGGGGAGGTGGGTCTCTTCTAGTCACAAACGGACCAGCTGTGAAATCGTCAGGGGGT
This sequence comes from Xyrauchen texanus, assembly GCF_025860055.1. Lineage (NCBI taxonomy): Eukaryota > Metazoa > Chordata > Actinopteri > Cypriniformes > Catostomidae > Xyrauchen > Xyrauchen texanus. The sequence continues at coordinate 6,788,076 of NC_068276.1, forward strand.
TCATACTCATCCTCTGCACCACGTGATAATATCGACATTTCTATTACCCAATGCAAGCCTCAAACAATACACAAACTCCACATAGACCTTTCACATTAGTATACAACACAAGGGTCCCCGTACGGGCCACCAATCTATAACAGTCCCAGCTTCTTTGCACTGGTCAAGCTACATTTCCAAAGGGGGTCCCCTTGTTTGCAATGCTCAATTGGTCTCAGTTGAAAGAAGATATAAAATAAACTCTTATACAAATGAGGGGAAGGTTACTTTCTTCATATATTCAAAGCTTTACTCATTCATTATACAAATACCCAATATACCACAGTACATACACCTGTATACAGAGACAGAATTCGTTCATGAGCCAGTCTATACATATGGGTGTAACAAAATGTCCAACACTGTCCTCTGCAGTTCCCGAACCCCAACAGTTCTGGAAATGAAAGAAACCAGTCTTATCGGTAGTCCTACCGTACGTGCAAAGGTGGATAGAGATGAATTAGAATGTTGTCCAATGCTTAGTTGTTTGGAGAGTTGTAAGGTTTCCCCAGCAAATGATTCAGAGAAGTACTTCAGCAGTATAAGCAGGGGTCAGGTCATAAACACTTAACAGTATCCATAGTGGATGAGCAAGAGCTACATCCTGAACAAACCTGTTTGAGCAAGAAACAAACAGTTTCTCAAACAGGCTTGGGAAACAGGTCACAAACAACCATAAGGCAGCCCAAAGAGTTTTTTTTTCTCTTACTCTACTGCTTCCTGTTTTATCTCATACAATGTGCCCTCTTGTATCCCCCTAGTGGCTAGGAAACAAATAATACCCAAAATTAGAATAAAATAAACCCTGTGACAGGCGGTGACTGTTAAAAGGTCTCCGCCTCTGGAACCTCCTACAGCGCCACCTCCCTCGGCTCCACCTCCAGAGCCTTCCAGGCCTCCGCCTCTAGAGCCGCCTACGGTGCCATCTCCCTCGGCTCCATCTCCTGAGCCTCCCACGGCTCCTCCTCCTGAGGCCCCAGGGCTTTCCATGGTTCCGCCTCCCTTGGCTCCGCCTCCTGAGTATCCCTCGACTCCGCCTCCTGGGCCTCCCACAGCTCCGCCTCCTGAGCCTCCAGAACCTCCCTCAGCTCCGCCTCCTGAGCCTCCTGAGCCTCCCTCAGCTCCGCCTCCTGAGCCTCCAGAGCCTCCCTCAGCTCCACCTCCTGAGCCTCACTCAGCTCTACCACCTGAGCCTCCCTCAGCTCCGCCTCCTGAGCCTCCAGAACCTCCTTCAGTTCCACCTCCTGAGCCTCCCTCAGCTCCACCTCCCGAGCCGCCCTCGGCTCCACCTCAGAAGTCCTTCTTGGCTCCCCCAGCGGCCACTCCTCCTCCCATACCTCCTAAACCTGTCCCTGGCCTATGGCCACCTCCCAGGTCTCCTGAACCTGTCCCTGCCCCTTGGACTTCCCTCCTTACCTCTGTGCCCCCTTGGACTGCCTTCCTGCCCTCTGTGCCCCCTTGGACTGTCTGCCTGCCCCTTGTGCCCCCCCTGGTCTGTCTGTCTGCCCCTAGTGCCCCCTTGGTCTGTCTGTCTGCCCCTAGTGCCCTCACTTTGTTTTTTGTGGGGGGGTTTCGTCATTTATTTTTATTTGTTTAGGATCGTCTGGAATGCGATCCTTTGAGGGGGGATTCTGTCATGTTCACTGTTGTCTTTTGTTTTTGTACTGTTATTTTGAAGTTTCCTGTTTTGGTTTTTGTAGTCCTTTTGTAGTTCACCGTGGATGTGTTCAAATGTTTCTATTTGTGGCTGTTCATTGTTTTAATGATATGTTAATTACTTTTGATTATCATTGGCAGAGTTGTGTTGTAATGCACTACATTTACTTTGAGAGTTTTTTATGATGGGTACTTTTGGGTATCATCCATGTTAAGGGCAAATGTTTTGCCCTGCCTATCGTGATTGTGAGCATTTCTGCATTCTGTAAGGTTGGCGCATGCACAGTGTTTCACAGATGAGGGTGGCTTTGTCTCATGGAAAACAAGCTTCCAAGCTAATGCCATCCCAGATGTGGTGTTTTTTTCTTTCTTCTGAACACAAGGATTTTTAGAAGAACATCTAAGCTCTGTTAGTTTATACTAGAATGCAAGTGAATGGGTACCAAAACATGGAAGCTCAGAAACCACAAAGGCAGCATTAAAGGAATTCAAATGACACTGGTTCAATCTGTCTTCAGAAGGGATATGATAAGTGTGGGTAAGAAACGGAACAATATTTAAATATATTTTTATTAATAAATCTCCACTTTCACATTCTTCTTGTGTATTTGGTGATTCAATTATTGGTGCATATTGCCACCTAATGGGCAGGGAGGAGAGGGAATAAAAAAGGACTTTATATGTTATAGATATTTATGTTTCTCACCCACACTTATCATACTGCTTCTGAAAATTATTGGAGTCTTATGGATTACATTTATGCTGCCTCTGTGCTTTCTGGAGCTTCAAAGTTCTGGTCACCATTCACTTGAATTGTATGGACCAACAGCACTGGGATATTCTTCTAAAAATCTTCATTTGTGTTCTGCAGAACAAACAAAGTCACACACCTGGGATGGCATGAGGGTGAGAAAATTAGAGCATTTCAAAAAAAATTTTTGGTGAACTATCCCTTTAATTTGATGCATGGAAGAAAGAAGTCATATGGGTTTGGAACAACATGGTGGTGAAAGATGACAATTTACAATAATATCATTATTATTAATCATTCTGTAATGCATGTTAAATATTATCATGTACTGAAAATAGGAGAGTAAACATATATTATGTTATATGTGAAAGTAACTAGTTACTCTCTACTTGTATTCATTTTATTGGATACTTTTCTTACTCTTACTCGTGTAATTTCTTAACATTATTACTTTTATTTCTACTTGAGTTACTATTTTTTTTAAAGTAATTGTACTTTTAATTAACTTAAAATTAATAATAAATATAATTAAATTGTGTATGTATTAATATTTAAGAGAGGAGAGATATCCAGAGGAATGATGCTGAGCCATAGGAAGAAGCTGTCTGTCATGATATTAAACCAATCAGTTCAGAGTAAACTGGTCAAAGAAAACCTCATTTGATTTGATTGTTTACTATAAGCAGGTAGACCCGCCTTCCCCTTCACGCTTGCAAAACTCTTATCAGTGAGAAATTCATGCCAAAAATGTGAGCGCAACAAAGAGATGATGGAACAGTTTATATCGGATTATTTCTGGAATATATTTATGCCACAAACACATCATTTACATATTTGCAGTAGTTCATTTTACACGTACAGACTGTTTCTACTCAGTCAATCTCTTTAGCTGTTGCATATCGCTGAGTGCAGGTTTGCAATGTTTTTGGCCATGTTTAGGTGCAAAAACAGTGCCGTAAGTGTGGAAAAAAAAAGGATTTTTATTAAGCTTGCAACTTGATTTACATCTTTACAAAAAGTTCTGTGTGCATGCAGTTTATTTTTAGGCTTGTAATATTTCTGCTTTCACTAATCTTACTCTACTTACTATCATTTAGGCACTATTTTACCTTCATATACAGTGATTTCAGTAGAGCGACAAACAGAGAGTTAATGCTGGCATACTGGGTAAATCTCCAGGGACAATGTGATATGCATCCCGTCAAAATTGTTTTAAAAGACTGCTGGGAACATAATGAGACAAATTTGTACAAGTTTTGGGTGGATAGGTGATGCGAAGGCAGGAAACAGGGTTACACCAATTACAGTACAACCACACAGTCTCAATTTCTTCTATTCCTCCCTGGTTATTCCCCTTGCCAATTGTTGATCTCAATATACAGCAGTAATTGAAGGATACTTCCAGTATGGTAAACAGTCCAGAATAATTTTGAGAAGTATTTTTGGAATCAGTGTTTTTATTCACAGATCTACTCCAAAGATCTTGATGCAGCGTTTGCAGGTGCAGCAGTATACATCCCAATGAGTGAGTCTTTTATTAAGAAAAGGGTAACTGACCATTTGTCAGTATATGCCACAGAGCTATTGGCAGTATTATTGGCCCTGCAGTGGATACAGGAGAAGGAAATAAATAACACTGTCATTGCATCTGATAGCTACTCAGCACTTGACAGCATAAGATCTGGCAGGTCATCATTTAGGACAGATATTATCAATGAATTATTCCTTATGATGTATAATATAAAAGTTAAGGGGATATATATACACACTTCCTTTGGGTTCCTGCTCATGTTGGTGTGCAGGGAAATGAGCAGGTGTATATTCTGGTCATATGATGACCAAACTTTCGACTTGGCAACGTAACCGGAAAAGTGATATTCCTGGATTCGTAGCCAATATGTAACTTTGTGACGGTGCCAGTCCGTCATTGTGACGTTGTGGCAACGTCATGAATCCATAGTTGTGTGTTGGTAAGTTTATCTTTTAATTATTATTTTATACATGCACCTAATTTATGCCCTAATTTGCTCAAAACTAATTTAAAGGCTATTTAAATTTGCTTTGAATGACTAGTTCAGACTCAAAATTAGTTAACTTGATTTATTTTGTCAGAGAACAAATACAAAAATTAACAATAGACTGACCACATAACTTCAGCTAAATTACTAAATTACATTATATGCCTATATACATTTATGTTAATGAATACAATTAAATATATTTACATAAAAGCATGGAAATTCCTGGATTATACATAACCATAAATATTTGCCATAATGCTAGCAGACATTTCAGATGATTAATGCTGCCAAAAATATGAACTTCTACTTCAACTAGAAGGTGAGTAATGTTACTCAATCAATCTGATGTGATTGTTGAACTTATGTTGCAGATATAACTGACCATAGACGGAGATGTAGATGTCTGTTGCTGTCCTCTTCGGTTTGAGTTGGGTCTGGTTGGTTGCCATGGCAACTCAATTGAGACTAGTAGGTTTTACGAAAGACTTTCTAGCAAGTCAGTCCACTGTCGGCCATCTTTGGGACGCTCTCGGGAGACTATTTCCAGTCATCCAGCCCATCAACTTGATTGGAGAAATACCAAAATCTTCAAAAGAGTTGGTCAAGATTACAATCAAAGAACATATTTCAAATCAACAATTAAAATCATAAATTGTGTTTCTTTACCCCAGATCCCAGATGAGATTTCCCGCTCCCCTCTAGCACCCCAATTTACTTGGAAAGAAACCTGCTCCGCACCACCATAGCAACATTTGTGCCCAGTTATCAATCTACTCAAGCTCTTTCAATGTTTCTTTTCATTTTATATAAAATGTAAAAAAGAAATAAGCAGAAATTTAAAAAATGCTTCACTTCAGCTATATGAAAGCATTATTCCCTGAATTAAATAAATACAGATCTTACAAAACGAAAATAAATTGTTGCGTTTTCTTAACACATTTTTTTTTCTTTACATTTATCATGCATTTTTTTTACAACTTTATTCAAATTACTATTTTACTTTTAATACATTTACTTTAATTGTCTGTAAACTTCTAGTTAAGATTCACACTACTCCAATTTCATAAAAATAGAAATGTAATTAAAAAAAATATTGTATTAAGTATTTATGGGATGTTTTAAGGCCTTCTTGGAGACCCTGAATGGAGTCCATAGTGATGCTGGGTGACTTCAACGCACACTTGGGAAATGACAGGAACACCTGGAAAGGCGTGATTGGGAGGAACGGCCTCCCCGATCTGAACTCAAGTGGATGTTTGTTATTAGATTTCTGTGCTAGTCATGGATTATCTATAACAAACACCATGTTCGAACATAAGGATGCTCATAAGTGTACGTGGTACCAGAGCACCCTAGGCCGAAAGTCGATGATCGATTTTGTAATCGTGTCATCGGATCTGAGGCCATATGTTTTGGACACTCGGGTGAAGAGAGGGGCAGAGCTGTCAACCGATCACCATCTGGTGGTGAGTTGGGTCAGGGGGTGGGGAAAGACCCTGGACAGACCTGGGAAGCCCAAGCGAGTAGTGCGGGTGAACTGGGAACATTTGGATGAGGTCCCTGTCCGTGAGATCTTCAACTCACACCTCCGGCGGAGCTTTTCAGGCATCCCTGCGGAGGTTGGGGACATTGAACCGGAGTGGGCAATGTTCAAAGCTTCCATTGCCGAAGCCGCGGTGGAGAGCTGCGGCCTAAAGGTTTTAGGTGCCTCAAGGGGTGGTAACCCTCGAACACCGTGGTGGACACTGGTGGTCAGGGAAGCCGTCCGACTGAAGAAAGAGGCCTCCTGGGATTTGTTGTCCCGGAGGTCTCCGAAGGGCTGCGGCCTCGGCCGTGAGGGAGGCAAAGCAGTGGGTGTGGGAAAAGTTCGGAGAAGCCATGGAGAAGGACTTTCGGTCTGCACCAAAGTGCTTCTGGAAAACCGTCCGCCACCTTAGGAGGGGGAAACGGGGAACCATCCAAGCTGTATACAGCAAAGATGGGACGCTGTTGACCTCAACCGAGGAGGTTATTGGGCGGTGGAAGGAACACTTTGAAGAACTCCTAAATCCCAACACGCCCTCTATGCTAGAGGCAGAGCTGGAGGCTGATGGGGGATCAGATTCTATTTCCCTGGGGGAGATCACTGAGGTAGTCAAACAACTCCACAGTGACAAAGCCCTGGGGATTGATGAGATCCGACCAGAAATGCTGAAAGCTTTGGATGTGGAGGGGGTGTCATGGATGACACGCCTCTTCAACAATGCATGGAAATTTGGGACAGTGCCTAAGGAGTGGCAGAACGGGGTGGTGGTTCCCCTCTTCAAAAAGGGGGATCAGAGAGTGTGTGCCAACTACAGGGGTATCACACTTCTCAGCCTCCCTGGTAAAGTTTACTCCAAGGTGCTGGAGAGGAGGGTTCGGCCGATTGTCGAACCTTGGATTGAAGAGGAACAATGCGGTTTTCGTCCTGGCCGTGGAACGACGGACCAGATCTTTACTCTCGCAAGGATCCTGGAGGGGGCCTGGGAGTATGCCCATCCGGTCTACATGTGTTTTGTGGATCTGGAGAAGGCATATGACCGGGTCCCCTGGGAGAGACTGTGGGAGGTGCTGCGGGAGTTCGGGGTGGGGGGGTCCCTTCTTAGGGCGGGGGTCCCTTCTTAGGGCGATCCAATCCCTGTACGTCCAAAGCGAGAGCTGTGTCCGGGTCCTCGGCACAAAGTCGAGTTCATTCCATATGGGGGTTGGTCTCCGCAAAGGCTGCACTTTGTCACCAATCCTGTTTGTGATATTCATGGACAGGATATAGAGGCGTAGTCGGGGTGGGGAAGGTGTGCGTTTCGGTGGGCTGGGGATCTCATCGCTGCTTTTTGCAGATGATGTTGTCTTCATGTCATCATCGGTCCATGACCTTCAGCTCTCACTGGATCGTTTGGCAGTTGAGTGTGAAGCAGCTGGGATGAGGATTAGCACCTCTAAATCTGAGGCCATGGTTCTCAGCAGGAAACCGATGGAGTGCGTACTCCAGGTAGGGAAGGAGGTATTGCCCCAAGTGAAGGAGTTCAAGTACCTCGGGGTCTTGTTCACGAGTGAGGGGACAATGGAGCGGGAGGTTGGCCGGAGGATCGGGGCAGCGGGGGCGGTATTGCACTCGCTCAATCGCACCGTTGTCACGAAAAGAGAGCTGAGCCGAAAGGCAAAGCTCTCGATCTACCGGTCAATTTTTGTTCCTATCCTCACCTGGGTCATGACCGAAAGAACTAGGTCGCGAGTACAAGCGGCCGAAATGGGCTTCCTCAGAAGGGTGGCGGGCTTCTCCCTTAGAGATAGGGTGAGGAGCTCAGTCATCCGTGAGGAGCTTGGAGTAGAGCCGCTGCTCCTTTGCGTCGAAAGGAGTCAGTTGAGGTGGTTTGGGCATCTGGTAAGGATGCCCCCTGGCCGCCTCCATAGGGAGGTGTTTCAGGCACGTCCAGCTGGGAGGAGGCCTCGGGGAAGACCCAGGATTAGGTGGAGAGATTACATCTCCAAACCTGCCTGGGAATGCCTCAGGGTCCCCCAGTCAGAGCTGGTTAATGTGGCTCAGGATAGGGAAGTTTGGGGCCCCCTGCTGGAGCAGCTGCCCCCGCGACCTGACTTCGGATAAGCGGTTGAAGATGGATGGATGGATGGATGGGACGTTTTAATCCAAACCAGCCAATACAACTGGATACAATAATAGAAATCTATGTCATGTTTGTGCATTATCCATAGGTACTTTGCAAGCAGGATATATTATAAGCCTTGAAATTGTATGTGGCCGATAGGTTGCTAATCTAAAAGAGGATAAAGATGTACTAACCCACCTTTTTTGTTTTCCCTATGTGAATGCAAAACTTTGTCATTTTTTGGGCCTCAAGTCTTCTTTTTTCCACACTCAATATTTGCTTGTAGTTGCTAATTATTACTGTAGGCTACCTCCTGCACTCGCGTTCATTCTTAACATCTGTAATTTTGTGTATTTGTGAACAGGATGTCTTATTATAGGCCTATTTGACAGGTGATGGAGTGGCATTGGAGAAAAGGAAATTATGATTCCCTGACTTTCAGAAAGAAGGGAAAAAAATGCTCCTCTGAGCAAATCTCACCATTTTGCTTTATTCATTGTTAACGAAGTATATACTTCTATTATATTAACAATCATTGTTCACTGATAGGGACGATTGGGACCACCGATGTGTAACGTACAGTCTGACAAAAACATCGCACAGTGTGCCATGGCGATCTCAATGCGTTAATATCGTACAGTCTGAAAAGTAACAATCTTAAAGGACTGTAAAAATCCTACAGTGTATAGCGGGCTTAATGCGCATGCGCGTTCTAGAGTTGATTGACAGGTGATTTCTGTATCTAAAAGGTGAAAGGTGGGACTTCATTTCTTCATCCGTTGACCATTGGGCAGTCAGAGCTTCTTGATTTGGGTGTTCCAATTTCTCCCATTAATTTTAATAGAAGTGGCCGATCTCTGCTAAATAATCTCTGACACAAGTGCAGCTTCTATCCACCTGAATGGGGAAAGACCGAAATATCTAAAACAGCTGGTCAAGATTACGATCAAAGAATATATTTCAAATCGGCAGTAAAATCTGACAACAATGGTTTCATAAATTGTGTTTCTTTACCCCAGGTCACGCTAAAAACTCAATTTTCCTGGCTTGTATGCCTAATGAGCATGCGCTTTTTCAAGTTGTTTGCAGGCGATGTCTGTATCTAAAATGTGATTGGCTCTTTTACCTTTAGGGTGGGACTAACTTTCCATATCCTTTGACTAATAGATGTTCCAATTTCTCCCATTCATTTGAATAGAAGTGGCCCATCTCTGTCAGCTGTAGTAACTGTTGTCTAAGGAACAGCTGTATTGAATTTTCTTCTTATTATTATTTCTTCTGATAAGAGGGGGTAAATGATCAAAGATGTTTCACTTTTGGGTGAACTTTTCCCTCAATTTCATTTGGAAATGAACTGAAAATGCAACTATTTGACTTAATTGATCTCTGGGGGGAAAAAATATTTAAAGACAATAGTCAATAGTCCAAAATGTTTTTAGGGAAAGCCCAGAGAAGGATCTACTGAAACAGAAAGAAAGTGAAAGTAAGATGTGTGTGTATATATAATGATGATAAAGGGCTTGGTTTCAGTCTGCAAGGAGTTCAGCTGCCTACTTTGAAAACCAAATCTGGATACCAATTAAGACATGGGCACAATCTACAGCCATGCCACTAGTCTGGTAAGTTAGTTTTCATTCCTTCACATTGTTAAATTGCCTTTACATTAATTTACAACTATTGTTATAGATTAGTAAATCCAGTATGTGGAATGAAATTGAATATGGTAAATGTTTAAATATGTACAAATTATTTATAGCTGACAGCATAATCAGATAAGCTTAAAATAATAAAATTTTACTTGACTTACACTGTAAAAACGATTTGTCATGTTATTTAAAATGTGCTAATATCTATGACAACATCTACATTTATTGGTTTTAAGACTAAACTATTATATGATATGAAGTGACTAGGTTGCACCAACAAAAGTCATTTGTAAAAGTTTTTTTTTTTACTTTTTACATTTTTACAACCCTGTGTCTGGTCCTCTGACTGATAATGTCGGTGTTTTGTGTACTTCGCCCACTCACTTCAACAGTTGACACACCTACTGTTATGATTGGCTAACATCTTTACAGAGAAAACTTCCCTGCCAAAAACGTGTGGAACTGTTTTTTCCAAGAATGAAAACGTGCAGGCGATTTAAAAATTCCCAAAAAGAACTCAGTCCAGGCAATCATTGATCACCATATATCCCAATTTATGTGAAGCATGCATTCAGATTACTTGTTCGACTGGAATAATAGAAAACTGTACAAAACTGCAACACTGTTCCAACACTGTTCCTCCCCAGTACTTATTAGACATGGTGATTTGGTGATAAAATAATGCACTGAAATAGTTTTTTGTATATTTATATATTGTGGTGAAATAAATATAGCAGAAAAAATGAAGTACTTCCTGCATTGACTAAGTTTTAATATTATAAATATTATTATTAATATTAAGTACATTTTAGATTTGTACTTTATTCAAACATAAAAAGTAATGTTCGAATTTATAAGTATATTATTTATGAATGTTTGTTATCTTTATAGCACGTCATCATGTATCAGTCCTAAAGTAGAAAATCTTGTCTTGTTTATTTGCTCATTTGAATAAAATGTACTTAACTTTTCAAAGCCGGAGTTCCCAGCAGTCAGCGGGCTTGAATAATTAATGAGCTTGCATTTCACTGTTTGCAAGTTGAGTCACAACATTTTTATCGTTGATTTTGTTTCTTGTTTTGTCTGAAGTTCATTTTGTACTCAATATTAACTGTTCATGATCCAAAAAATGATCTGTTTATTAAAAAACATAGAAGTGCTGGAGCACTTTTACAAGCATGTCTTAATTCAGTGATAACATTTATTAAACAGAGAATTGCAAAGTAAACTTTACTTGAGAGTTTCTAATTAAGTCAGCAAAAATTGTGTGTTGGCTTTACTTAAAAAATATGGTCTGTTAAATTTACTAGCTATTTCTGCTTGAAATAAATGAAGTAAAACCCACTTAAATGTATTTTCAGTGTATATAAATCTGACAACAGTGAAAACAGTTAAACATGAGAGACGGTCGGCCCTGCGGTTCCCCTGTCTCGTCTTGCGGTTTCCGTACGCATCTCGTGTCAGGAAATACAATGACATTTTACAAGTCAAAATAGCAAGAAATTGATTTCTCATGTCATGACCCCTTTAACAAAGCATTGTGATATTTCAGTCATTTCAATATTACTTTAAACTTTTCATGTGTGATATGCTTTGAAGGGGCAGATGATCATTCCGTGGCAAGGCAGCAGTTCAACTCCGAGTCAGAATCAGGCCGAGCCATCAAAGAATTCAAACAAACGTATGAAGCACATCTATCTTATCAAGTTAATTTAGATGATTAGACTGTTTTTAATTGATTGGGGCAAAGGGTGACTAAATTGAAGAAGATAAAACATGAGAGTTTTGATTTGTTTAATATTTTTCAGTCACTACATTTCAATATTTTCATTAGTGTTATTGCATCGTGTTCATGACTTTACTATTATTGTAAAATATGGAAAATGGTGATAATAAATAAAGAGTAGGTGTATCCAAACTTTTGACTGGTACACATTTAGCGAGTAGTTATTATAATATACCATTATATTATATTATATATACCCTGTGTACAGGGTCGCGGGGGGCTGGAGCCTATCCCAGCTAACATTGGGCGAAAGGCGGGGGACACCCTGGACAGGTCACCAGTCCATCGCAGGGCCACACATAGACAGACATACACTCACACTCACATCCACATCCACACTAATTTTTTTTGGAGACACCAATTAACCTAGCCTGCATGTCTTTTGGATGGTGGGAGGAAGCCGGAGTACCCGGAGAGAACCCACGCAGACACGGGGAGAACATGCAAACTCCACACAGAAAGGCCGGGGCAACCAGGGTTTGAACCCACGACCTTCTTGTTGTGAGGCGACAGTGCTAACCGCTGCACCACCGTCCCACCCTATTATAATATACATTGTGTCAAAAAAATTGACAGGTTGTGATTGATGAATGAGTAATTGCTCAGTGACCGTGAAGACCCCGCCTCTAGACCATATGGGATTCTGAGAGCTGTTTAAAAACACATTTTCCCCTCTGTTAAAAAGTAAATAACAATCATTAACCATTAAATCCTTATTTTAAAGCGACCATCCTTTGATTTTGCCTCATCCAATATCCACTGTTTTAGAAAACACATTTTCAACCTTTTGTTAATAAAAAACTTGTACCATGTTTGACACCAAGCATTGCACACTCATTAAAGACACATCATTTAAACGCCTTTTAAAACATAATACTACTTTTTATGTCTTACAATAATAATAATAAAATCCAAATGCCCCCCCACACACACATTACTTCAACATGTTTCTGAAAAAACAACTCAATGATTACAACAATGAATTATTTCATCATATACCATACATTATTTTGACTGCTCATTTCACCATAAAATATAAAAGATTAATAATTGTCTACTTTTTAAATACACAGATGGGGGCGGATACCTCTGCAGGCCTATATCAGATCAGATGACCAAACATGTCATACCACAACAAAACACACACACCGGAATGGGGAAGGTGGGGGAGGGAAGGAGGGAGGGAGGGCGGGGTCTTCGTGGTCACTGAGCAATTACTCATTCATCAATCAAAACCTGTCAATTTTTTTGACACAATGTATATTATAATAACTACTTTAGCGGTATAATATATAAATATATCAATATACACCGATCAGCCACATCATTAAAACCACCTGGCACGAGTTCCCCCTGGGATTTCTATGCACAAAAGTCTCTAGAATTTATTCAGAATGGTGCCAAAAACAAAAAAACATCCAGTGAGTGCCCGTTCTGTGGATGGAAATGTCTTGTTGATGAGAGAGGTCAACAGAGAATGGCCAGACTGGTTTGAACTGACAGAGTCTACAGTAACTCAGATAACTACTCTGTACAATTGTTATTAGAAGAATATCATCTCAGAATTATATTCTGTGATGCGTTTTGTGCTGTTTTGGAGGCACAAGTGGGACCTACCAATATTAGGCAGGTGGTTTTAATGTTGTGGCTGTTTGATGTGTGTGTGTGTGTGTGTGTGTGTGCACATACACATGTATATGTATATTCAGTGCGATTTAAGGCTCAAACTGCAGTATTTAATGCAATACAAAGTTAAAATGCTACCCTATTCACTGTTCACCAAAAATTTCAAATTCTCTCATCATTTACTCACCCTCATTCCATCCCAGATGAGTGGCTTTCTTTCTTCTGCTGAACACAAATGAAGATTTTTAGAAGAATATTTCAGCTCTGTTGGTCCATACAATACACGTGAATGGGTATCAGAACTTTGAAGCACTCCAAAAAGCACATAAAGGCAGCATAAAAGTAATCCATACGACCCCAGAGGTACAATCCATGTCATATGACTCGTGTATATTATACAAAGCCACTTGAAGACGTGGGATAACTCTGTGAATGGCTATTTTTAGCTTTCACAGTTGTGCACAATATTTGAGTGCTACTCAAGAACAACATCTCAGATGTAGATGCCCAATAGTTCAGTTCACTTATAATATGCATTTAGAACGGCACCGGAGGTGCATTTGGCCAGAGTTTGAATAAGAATTGAATTAAACTACTGTGAACTTGCTTTCAAACAGACACATACAGGACATCCTGGAGAGATCAGAATGTCAAAATAAAAGCATGAGGGTTTAAAAAGTGCACGATTTAAATATATTACTGTTTTATTGAAATGTATTATTAATTATTATTATTGTCATCATTAGTATTTGTTTACAATTTATAACAATATTTAAATTGAATGGTTTCCAAAAAATAACTGTGTGAATGAAAAGTGGACTGATGTCTTACAACTAAATTGAACAAATAAGAGATCTGAATCCTTTAAAGTCCAGATGCAAGTTGAAACATTTAATTACAAACTAATTAAAAAGGCAAAAATAAACACTGGTTTCTTTCTACTGAAGACGTGAAGACTGGAATTACTGTTAATTTTGCTGCTACATTATTCAGTATACTAGTTAATAATAAAGTGTTTCTTAATAAGCGATACATTTATATTGAAATAATGTGTAGATAGAGGTTTGTGTTTCTTTACATATTTAAGAGTACACCCAAATAGTTCCACAGTTCAATAATGTAAAGATATTCTAACCTGATTATGCAAAAAAAACAACACTGGTATCGGACGATTCTGAGATTTCCGATGTCGGAAGAGAAAAGTGTATCTGTGCATCCCTAGAATTCATAGGAAAAAAGGACTGAAAATATTGATCTGTTTCTCACCCACACCTATCATATCTTCATTTGTGTTCAGCAGAAGAAACAAAGTCATACATGTCTGTGATGGCATGAGGGTGAGTGAATTTAATTCACGTTTCTGGTCTGATTGTGCACGATTCATCAGTGCACATCACTCCAAAGAAAGAAATGTTTGTCTTGCAATCTTTCTTCAAAATGTAATGACTCGCTCAACCTCTCAAACCTTTCCTTTTTAGCTGATGTCACAGTCAAACAGGCTCCTCACAAATGTGTGCCAGCGGAGTTTCAGGAGGGCAGTAGTCTCCCACAATTCACTGCAAAATCACAATCAGGTCTGGCTTTATTCTGGTTTGAAATATCCACTTTTTAAATTCAATAATGTATCAAATCAAATGCTGTTTAATTTTGTTTACTGGTGAGAGCATATGTATGCAATAGAATAAATATTGCATATATCACAAAATGTGTACTAGTGATTGCATATGAAATGTAATAGAGCAGGTGTTTGCACTTACACTATGTGTAATTGTTACTAAATGTAATGTGCTCTTCATGTGCTCTATTAATACTGACATGCAAAAAATAAATAATGGAAGTGAACTTGCATTGCTTTATTCGATGCACACAGAATGTAAACAACTGTAGGGATGTACTGAATGAAATAATTCATGTCACTCAAAATTGCACTTCATACAGCCCAAATCTGTAGTTGACTAAACATCTTATTACAACAAGTGATCATATCAATTTGAAATGGCTCATTCCTTTTTTTTTTTGCTATTTTATTTCAGATGCTCCACAGACACCACCACAGTATACTCTCTCATCTCCTCTCCCTGATGAACTTGCTAAAGTGGAAAAGATAAACCTCATTGTGAAATGTGCTGGAAAGCCCATAAGAGTGGACGTGTTCCCACTTGAAAGCATCTCAGTTATACTAAAGGAGGCCTGTGAAGTGGCTGGGAAAAAACCAGAGAAAATGACTCTTGTTTTTGAAGGTAAATAACGGTTGATTTGATGTATACAATGTTCTTACTTTGCAATAATTATGCAATGGATGCACATTGGAATACTTGGTATACACGTAAATGAAAACATTTAAGCTGCAAAATGTCATCTTGAACTACACTGACAGCTAGGGGCATGGATGCAGCATCATTCGAATGCAGTTCATGAATGAAACTGAAAAAAAAGTAATTACATATTAACTTTATTTGCAGGAGATCATCTGGATGTGAACAAGACATTGAGCCAGTATCCAAACCTACGAGGAGGAAGAATAGTGCACCTAATTCATGCTTGATAGCATGTGTATAGCCATTAAGGCAACAGGAATAAGCTTTCTTATGTTTCCGTTTACACTCATTAAGCTGGAATACTCTTTCCATTGAATTTGTCTTATGTGCCAGTAAAATTCACTCATGTTAAGCTCTTGTTTGTTTGTTTTTTGCCCCCGAGCAAATAAAATTAAATAAATTACAGTGGTATGTTTTTTTTCTCTTATGAAGATAGGCTATGTCTGTTTGTTATGCTGAAATTCAAACAGCACGTAAAATGTTATTTGAAAGTGAAAAGTTGCTTTTCTGGTAAAAATATTGTGCAATATGGAGTTTTTTTTTTTTTAAATATACAAATATTTGCTGAGAAAGCCCCTCATATAACAAGAACTCAATAATGATGAATAATGATGAAATAATTATACATAGTTATCTTTAAATATGATATATATATATATATATATATATATATATATATATATATATATATATATATATATATATATATATATTCAGATAATTAATATGCATTACATTCTTGTGGCAGAAGTTAATCATTGATAAGACAATACAATAAAACGGCTTTAGAATACAATGTATTGTTTACTACCATATTATTGATCATAAGCCAATCACAGCAATCCATTTACCAAGTGAATTTGTCAATCAGTTCAAGATTTATTTTGAGGGCTTGTTTAAAGAATTTCAACAAGCATCAGACATGCTTGTGTAGCGTCTCGGGTGAGTTGCGTCATAAACATAAAATGTTTAGGCCACTGTGTCAAGTTAAATATAGTTTAATACTTAAAACACATCTTGAGATCACTTAAAGTTCGAATTTGCTCTCCATCAAGTGTTTGAACGCAAGAACATAACATATGTTGTTCTGTCTGCTGGTTGGTCGTTCTGTTCACTGTATTAACTGCGAGTTGTCATGCAGCTGAACTTTCACTTACTGCCCTCTGGAGTAAACAGGTGGTACTACAAGCTTGCGTTTCTCAGGAATCTTCCATATTACGATCTGGGGGCATTGCGTTAATTTTTTTAACACGTTATTTTTAATACAATTAATCGCACTGAATTAATGCATTAAATCGACAGCCCTAATATATATATAATATATATATATAATACATATTTTATAGATGTTGCTGTGGTGGACTTAACAAGTATAAATTCTTGCAACTATCAGTTTTAATCTAATTTAAAAAATTATAGGAGATGTAAACTTGAGATTTGAATGAAGATCAATGCAGGATTTAGTTTAGTTTAGCTTTCTAGTGCCCCCTGGTGTAAAGACAGCTTTGTGTCTCACAAGATAAGTTATTTCTGACAACATTTGGGTCAAATATCAAAATATGTTGGCAAACATGTCCCTTGACTTTATTAGTCATGAAATAGCTTTCAAATAGAGAAAAACAAAATAAAAGGTATTATTCTATAACCTAACATTTAATGCTATGAAATGGCTTGAAAAAAAAATCCTTGTCCCCTTCAGCTGGTACACCATGTCTATGACATTTAAAGTTATTTGTGTATTTATTTTGTAATTATTTTTAATATAATCATTAGTGCAAGGCCGAACAGCATGCCCTTAAAAAAAGCCCTTAATTTCATGGCATTGGTGTTATCAATGTTAATATATATATATATATATATATATATATATATATATATATATATATATATATATATATATATATATATATGTTTGTGTGTGTGTGTGTGTGTGTGTGTGTGTGTATGCACATTGTTGTACTTGTAATAAGTGGTGTTTTATAAAAATAAATGAACTGAGGGAATAAAATATTTTTATTTAAAATGATCAATTAAAGAATGAGTTTTAATGGCATCTCGAGCATAGTCCTTGAAAACAAATAAAAATGTGCTTGAAATGTCCTTGAATTTAACTTTGAAGCATCTGTATGAACCCTGATTATACTGAACTGACCTCATACTATGTTTCAACTGACCCTGCGGTTGGGGTCAATTGTAATATTTAATTTGCTTGTCTTTATTTAAAAGGTGCTCAAATAGTTATGTGGTAGAAATATGTGGTTGGTATGAGTACTTAACAGACAAATGTACCTCTTTTGTGCCAAAACATTGGTGGTGTAGCTTATTTGGTTCCTGAGAATTACCCAAAAGTGTGATAA
The DNA here is from genome assembly GCF_025860055.1 of Xyrauchen texanus. Classification (NCBI taxonomy): domain Eukaryota; kingdom Metazoa; phylum Chordata; class Actinopteri; order Cypriniformes; family Catostomidae; genus Xyrauchen; species Xyrauchen texanus. Next base: position 6,805,902 of record NC_068276.1, read on the forward strand.
ATGTTACAACAGACATTTAAGTCTCCAGAACAAGTTGTAGTATTTATATTGTTTAATTTCACCTGATTACAATTTTAATAGGCTTGGAAAAAATAAAAAGACAATTTATAACGTTACACACTGCTGTGGGCCAAATAGAAATCCTTTTAAATAAACGAAAAGTTTTTCAGCTCATTTCCTCATTTTCCCAGAGCTGCATGTCAATCATCTTTGACAAAAATACATGCTAAATCATTGGAATTTTATTTCCCCCCATACAATTAAGAGTTTATATTATAAACACTTTATTGTGTTGTGCTAGTCCCATAATAGCTAAATGCTAAAGGGATAGGCATGAAAGAATGAATAGACTATGCAGGCAAATGTAAACTGTTGACAAACTATATACTGTACACATTGCATAAGAGAACAACTCTAGTCTACATATTATCACGTTTATATAAGTGTGTGTGTGTGTGTTTAGGGATTTTGTACATTGCCCTTAAATAAAACCAAAAGGAAGTAATTTGCAAATTGTGAGCTCTTGTCTCCAGAGTCTTCTAGCAAGTCCTGTCGGCCATCTTCATTTCCAGTCATGCTAGTGCAGCTCCCATCTACTTGAATGAAGAAATACCAAAATCTAAAAAACGGTTGGTCAAGATTACGATCATAGAACATGTTTTAAGGCAACAATAAAATCTGACAATGCTGGAATCATAAAATGTAATTTTTTACCACATATTACCTAAACAACGCAATTTTCCCTGCTTGTATAGCTAATGCGCATGCACGTTCAAGGTTGATTGACAGGTGATGTCTGTTTCTAAAAAATGAATGGCTCTTTTAACTGTAAGGCGGGACTTCTTTTCTACATCCGTTGACCGTTGGGCGTTCCAATTTCTCCCATTAATTTTAATAGAAGTGGCCCATCTCTACTAAGTTATCTCTGCTTGTATCCGAGTCGAGTTTGTCCGTTGCATTTTTGTGCCCAGCAGATGCCGTCAGCGTACTGTGCATTTCGAACGCTTTCAAAAAGTTAAAATTGATTCGAAACTCTTGACGACGTTCTTCTTGCAACTTTGTAAATTATTTCATTGCAGGATCGAGTGGAACAGGTGCGTATTAGAAATGGCGCAATCACTCATAAAAGGCGTTTTAAAGACGCTGTTAATACACATGTAGTTCCGTTAAAGACCCACGTGATTAACGCGGAAGTTGTGTTTCATAAATTATATTTGAAGTCGGGACTCGGGCAAGTGGTGGTGCTTGCAGATCATGTCGTCTGCTGAAACGGATCTGTTGATTTGGGGTTCGTACAACTTGTGAAGCGTCTGGAGGCTTTAACGTGAGATTCACCGACTTAACGCTAACATCTGCAAAGACAGTTTGGAGCCTCATTAAAACTGGTGAATATATTTCAAACTGTTTTATTTTACTAAATGCATGACTATTAGAGGACGAACCGACGCGACACACGCGTCTATCGGTCGCTTTCACTGGGTGTAGTTGCATATGATTGTGCATATGACATTTCATTGTTTCAGTGTATTTTCAGTATGATGCATGTACGGGTTTAATAGACCAGCATGCATTTATTGCTTTTTCAACATCAAACAGGAATTGAAAGCTTTTTGCTGTCACAGCAACTCCTGTGATGCAACAGAGAAACTAAAGGGGGTTTCGAACAGTTAATGTGCTGAAATAGACGTGTAGAAGTTTCATTTGATGTGATAATAATTGCATGGCATGCACCTACTCTATGCAGTCCAGGTTATGGTTCCAGTTTGATCTCAAAATGTCTCTGGAAAGTCACAGTGTAGCTTCAATATAGAAAACGAGAATTCTCTCGTCAGATGTGTATGAAGATTTTTCATCAATGAATAAGATAAAATCTTACTCTAAATTGTGGTAATTTAGTGAAAACTGTGGGAAACAGTAAGGCTTTCACCTGCATTATCATCTACCAGGTGAAAATCAATAATCATAAAAAGTCAATAATTTCAAGCTGCGGCATGTAAGAATCAGAAACCCTATTTATTAAAGACACCTGAGGTCGTTTAGTGAACTGCAGCCAGCTACCTGTTGATTTTGGGCTACATCGCCCTGCCCTAACCTAGCATGGTATACCAGAGCTAAGGTAGTATCGTGATTCTGAAGCTTCCAAATGCTGCTGGTGCCACAGTATTTTAAAACGTTAGTACCGCGCGGAGGGTGGGGACGGGTCGTGATTTTACACACCCGGTCCCTTATCAGGCTGATCAAGCCTCCGAGAGTGATAAAGGCCGACTGCTGACGGTGGTGCGACTTAGAGAGAACGTATGGGCAGTTGTCCGTCATATGTGTGTGGGTGTGTCTTTTGGTTTAGTTTTATATTAAATATCATTTATATTATCTAGCCAGTTCTCGCCACCTCCTTTCCAGGTTTTCGGCACCAGTGTAAAGCAGTTCAGTGGAAAAGACCAGGCCCTGCCCTCCAACCGGTCACATTCCGTTAATATGGTAGTACCATATGTTATGTAGTAAATGTGATAGTGAATATATTATATAACCTTCATTTGAATCGGACCTATGTCTGTAATAACATAAAATAAGTAGTCTTTTTAGTGGCTTCCCATTAATGCGTTGCCCTTTAAGAGTGCAAAATGCTGTTTAGAATTTGCCCCTTATATGGTATTGTTTATTTTTCAGTGTGTGGATTTTCCCAGCTTCAAACACTCACGTCTGAATCCCATTATGTTAACTTGGTGGTCGTGTCTCCTACTGGATAATATTAATTTAAATAAAACTTTGGAGAGTGAGAAGCTTTTAAAAAAAACACTATTTATGCAGTGGTATTTTGAATTATTTTGGGTTTTGCCTGATGAGGCCAGGAAAACCCATTTGCCAAGAATGTCTACAAAGATTTCAAGCCAAAAGGGGAAACGCCAGCAACCTTATTAAACGCCTTCAGACACATACCACTGCTTTTGCCATTTCATTTAACCTAAATGCTTTATCTTAAGATTTACGGTTTCTCTGAAAAATGGAATGTTTCACTTATCTTTTTCCAATTTCAAATGCATTGTGGCGGTAACTTTGCACTTATGATCAGCCCTGCATTTCACAAAAGCATCGTAAGCTTAAGTTGATCATAGAGACCATTGGTGTCAATGGATTCTATGGTCTACTTCGCTTACGGTGCTTTTGGGAAATGCAGCCCAGATCGGTTTGATCACATCCCTGAGGTGTGCGACGAAACCAGTGTGTATGTGTACCGGTAATCTGCTTTTGCATTTGCTAGAGAGGCTGAAGCGGTTGTAATAATGAAACAGTCTTTTCAATGTTACAATCTCTTTATTTTTATGTTACCAACATTCAGATAATCACAGAAATTGTATAAAAGTTTAAAACTGTTGCCATTTGAACTGGTTGTTTTGATGTGGGAATGAATGTAAAAAGTTAATCCATTTGAGCCTTCTCCCAGTTCATCCATCAGTTATTTTCACCACTTCTGGAGCAACAAAGGGAATCGCTAGTTTCTAAGAACGACTATGACAAACTGTGTTAAGAATTAACACACTATTGTGTGGTATTGTGATACTTTAGCTTGTGTAGTTCTGGAACACTCTCCCCCCTGACCTCTGCAACTCTGATTCTCTCAAACACTTCCAATCCAGACTTGAAACTCATCTGTTTAGACAAGCCTACTCATTGTGACTACTATTGCATTATCCTCCTGTATTGTTTTTAACTGATGTTTTTTAACATGTTTTTATGTTAGTTTTTAACAAATTTAGTTTTTATTTTGTTTTAATGTACCTTTTTCGTTGTTGTAAGGCGACCTTGAGTGTCCAGAAAGGCGCCAAATAAATAAAATGTATTATTATTATAGTATATCGTAAGATATGATTAATCGTATCTTGATTACCATTACCAAACTAGAAGTTTCTCTAATGCAGGTTTTGTTTCTAGATGTTTAAAAGCCATTGCTGTCTCTGAAAAACATCAAAGACAGAATTAAGTTTTTGTCAGAATATGGAATGTTTGATTCCGAATGGTTCAGCAGAGTTGTGTGGAGTGATGAATCATTATTTATTTTGGTGATGCTCCAGAGAGGTGTCTTTGAAGATATGATGATAAATACAACAGTGAATGCATCTCTACCACAGTGAAACATGGAATAAAAGGTGTCATGGCGTGGGGAGCCTTTTCAGCTGCTGGGACTAGTGAGCTGCTTCACTGTGAAATGAGAATATTGCAGAAAGGGTTGCTTCCCACAATTGAAAAGTTGTTTTCTAAAGAAGAACGATTGTTATTTTTCAACAAGACAATGCTCTTGCCACACTGCTAAGACCACCAAGAAGTGACTCTTCTTTCTGTAAAAAGCTGTTTGCAAGTATACCTACAAGGCTTAAACGTTTAAAGAAATCAAAGAGAAAAACGTTCACGGACTAAGTTATCTCTTCAATTCTTGCTAATTTCCTGACAAATGATTTGTGTTTAAGACCATTAAAAGCTTGATGTTTTGCCATTTTGGGCTTGGACTGGTAGTTCTAATTTGAAGCATGTTCAGATGTAAATAGTCCTCTAGTAACCAACTGTGCTGGGCATGATGATGATCATTATTCACATTTGACTGTTCATGCACAAAGCTACATTTAGTAAGAGAGCTTGCACCTCACATTCCTCACAAATTAAGTGCTTTGTAATTCCACCTTGTTTCTGATATTATCACAGCTTCAGCTCCATGCTGAAGAGAAATCATTGGACTTTAAGGTGGACCTCAATTGAAACACTTAATCGTTGAGTTTGCGAACTTTTAAGAAATCTCTTGGTTTTCTCACACACTTTTGAGTCTGCCCTCTGTCCTGGTCTTTCATCTCTTGTAGAACATGGTTTTTCTCCAGGGCGAGATCATGACCATACAAGCAGTGCGTGACTCATAAACTGGTGGAATCTGCCAGGTCTAGATAATTTATGACTTGAATGCTGTTCAGTCTCAAGGGAGCAAGTGCTGCTTGCAAACAATTCGTGAATGTGCGAGGTGCAAGAGAGAAGCCAAAGGGCAACACCCAAAACTTATATGGAAAACCTGAGGAACTGCCTGTGACAAGGGGCTATTTGGACATGGAAATAAGCATCATTCAGGTCCTCAGTCAAAAAAAAGTCCCTGGGACAGATGTATAACAAAATATGCTTTCCTATTCAGGGTGTCCGATTCAGACTCCTCAGGTCCAGGATAGGACATATACTGCCATCCTTTTTCCTGACAAAAAAATGAATGTTTGTGCAGGCTTTGCAACACTCTCGTGAGGAACAAAATCTATTGCTCCCTTGCGGAGGACTGACTGGATTTCCTGCTCTTAAACCGGCATATCCCGCATTGGAAAAGTGGAGGACATTATGCCGTGGAAATGAGGTGGACTAAGAGCGGATTGAAGCATGTATCCTCAGGTTACCATGCAAACTACACAATTTGGCACCCTGGGAAGACTGCCTCAAATAACTGCATAGAGAGAGGGGTGTGAGAATATTGTTGTCCTGATTTTGACCATGTGTTCCGCTCACTAGAGGGGACTGAAGCATGGCCGGGATAGGCCGTAGAAATGGCACAGCAATGGGCAAACAAAACACTTGGGCCGGATTCTACCCATCACATTGTGAGGCAGGGAGACTTGACACTATGCCACTGGGAAATAACATTCTATAGTGTGGCAAGAGGGTGTGAGCATGAAGTCAGACATATTTATTAGCGTCTCTAGTCAAGACACCCAAGAACACCAGTTGCTCTTAATCCAGCACTCTACGGGATGTCTGACCAGTTGTATAATGGTCAGTACAGCTGGCTGAGTTCATTGTGTCTCAAGGCTGTATTGGGCAGATTTAACAAAAGCAATACAAGCCTTTTAAAAGGGACTTATTATGTCCCTTTTTACACAATGTAATATACGTATGTCTCAGGTGTCCCCAGAATGTGGCTAAGTTTCAGATCAAAATACCTCACAGATTATTTATTCTACCAAATCAAGTCATTTTTATTTCGCCCTTCACAAAACACATCGTTTCAAAGGAGCTTTACAGAAAATAATGCATTAACAGAAACTGTAACCGTAATATCTATAAAGTCTTGGAGTCATCATTGTGTAGTTTAATAAAATACGAGTGTGAATTGTTTAAATTTTCTTTTTAAAATAAAATATGAATTGTATTTAGAACCCCAGTGAGCAAGTCGAAGGGAACTGTGTAAGGAACACAAAACTCCATAAGATGTTTGTTAATGGAGAAAAATAACCTTGGGAGAAACCAAACTCACTGTGGGGGCCAGTTCCCCTCTGGCTAACATCATGAATATAATGCCAATATTAGTTAAGTATAGTGCAAGTCATAGTTTATAAGTATTAAATGAAGTTATTTAAGGGTCAGTGCTTAAACAAAGATAGTGTATGAACTCTAAGATTAATGACTAATGTCCTGGATTAACTGCACAAGTTCACATAGATGCATTGTCATTGTTAGTTTGTTGATGAAGGGTTTTGCTGGCAATCAATTGATAGTATATGTTTTCCATTTATAAGAGTGTAGTCCATCATTATACTGAGGTGATGCAGGCAGAGATCAGTTAGGAGCATCACAGTTCAACCGGCTGGTAATTTCAGTGAGGTCTATCCTAAATCCTAGGTTCAGGCAATGGCATATGATGTATCCCATGTCTTGTGTTTGGAGTTGGCATCAGTTCATCCTCTGAAGTCCATTGTAATCTATTCTTATTTATATTCATTAATTATTAATTTATTCTACCATGCCTTCATACCCCTGTTATGTAGCCCTGTTCCAAACGGGCTGTTTTAGTGTCTGTAGCTTTAAATGCAAAGGAGCTGCTGCTCCCCACACCCCTTTCTGGAAGTAAGCTGTGCCTTTCCTGCTGGATACCCCAGCAACAACCATGCAGGAGAACTTAAACAGTTAAAAAATTATAAATAACACGAAGAACACACTAAGTCAATCATCTTACCGTATTGTGCATAACAAAGGTTGGGTTATGAAATATGAAAAATGGCTATTGTTTAAAATACCACTATCGTTTCATAATCCTTTTTGAAATGATGACCGGTTTTATTATATGGAAAATCTTCATTGCATGACCACTCAAGCAGGATTGTGGAGGACGGCAATCAGTTTATATAGTAACCGAAACAGCTACAGCTTCATTGTTATGGGATAAGTTAGTGAAGGTTTTTTGCACAAAATTCAGAAAGCCAAATTTCAAATATTAAAGTATAAAGTGTAAAACTTATGACAAATTTGAAGTTGGGTCACGGAGAGTTTGTATTGATCCATCATTAGCTTTGAAGCAAATCCAGCCTTGTGTTTACCATTGTTGATGAAGCAGTCCGAGTTAGCACAAGTGGCTCTAGTGAGGAGATAAATCTGGCGGACTGTGCGCTGGGGGTGGGAATCTCTAGACACCTCACGATTCGATTGCGATTCAGACAGCTGTGATTCGATTATAAAACGATTATCGCTGCATCTTGATGCATCTTTTTTTCAATACAGAATTTTTTTCTTTTTTGTTTGTACTCTTAAAGCAAAATATTTGTAATGATTCATAATTAATTTACTTCCAATAACTTTTATTAATACAACAAATGGAAGCAATGTGGCAAGTCAAATCAGACAAAAAAAATAAACATTTTGCTGAGCCAAAAATCATACAAAGCTTTCTGTACTAGCAGCTCTCATACAAAAATTATGCTTTCTGAATAACTTGTAAATTGCACTTAAATTAAATAAATAATATAAATTGCACTTGTATAATAGGAGTCTTAAGCTTCTGATGTTAAACTAAATCCTGAACATAAAAGAGTCCCTCAGATAAAAAAAAACAAAAACTCCCAGAGGGGAGTCAATATGTTGACTACCATTTTTATAAGTGGCTGACAAACTAAGTGGAGGGCAGTACAGTAAACTCTGTAGAACTTAGTAAGACTCTGGTCTGTTTACGGCATATATTGATATGAAATAAGTGACCATGCGTGACGGTGCAAATGTGTTTAGCTAGTGATGTGCAAGTTCTTGTGTAAGAACAGGAACTGGTCAACATGTTCAGATGCAAGTGTGCAGTGACTATATCTCCTGCTGTAGAAAAAACTCTTTCTGCAGAGACACTTGTGCCAGGAATACATGAGTATAATACATAAGTGTGGGGATCGCTGTGTCAGTGTAGTATTTATGAGATGGGATGTTGTATCTCTGCTCCAACGTGCGCAACATACCCTGAAAGCCCAGGTTTTTAACAACCGAGTAAGGATGCAAATACTTGGCAATAATTATTGCAATCGAATTTGCAATTCTCTTAAGGTGCGTACACACTGCCAGCGACTTTATCGCTGCAGGTCGCCAGTGGCTGGCGGTGAAGTCGCTAGTGGGTGTTCCCACTACTGGTTGCCTAGTAACGTTTATAAATGACATTCACGGATGTCATTCCATTGCTGTTGACAGTGAATCTCTTTTCTTGCCACTAAAAACAAACATTTTGGAGGGAAAAGACAAAATATAAATGGAATCAGTACATAAAATGCTTTATATCAGAGATGAATGAGAAACCAGGCGTGCTGTTTGCCAGAGCGGCTGTTTATCTGCGGCGAAAATGCAAATGCAAAGGGAGGCATCTCCCTTCCTGTTCCTGGAAGGGAGATGCCTCCCTTCCAGATGCGCTGAACGACTTCTACGCTCGGTTTGAAGTGCAGAACGACGTGATGACGAGGAAGTCCACCCCTCCTCCCAACGACCAGGTGCTCTGTCTTACCACGGCAGATGTGAGGAAAACTCTACGTAGAGTCAACCCACGGAAGGCTGCTGGACCAGACAACATTCCTGGCAGAGTGCTCAGAGGATGTGCAGACCAGCTAGCAGATGTTCTTACCGACATCTTCAACATCTCTCTGAGCAGCGCCGTCGTTCCAACGTGCTTCAAGGCCACCACCATCATCCCCATGCCAAAGAAGTCTTCAGTGTCCTGCCTCAACGACTACCGTCCCGTCGCACTTACACCCATCATCATGAAGTGCTTCGAGAGGCTCGTCATGAGGCAGATTAAGACCCAGCTGCCCCCCTCACTAGACCCACTGCAGTTTGTGTATCGTTCAAACCGTTCAACGGACGATGCCATCACCACAACCCTCCATCTGGCCCTCACCCACCTAGACAATAAGGACACATACGTTCGAATGCTGTTCATAGATTTCAGCTCAGCATTCAACACAATCATTCCCCAGCACCTGATTGGAAAGCTGAACCTGCTGGGCCTGGACACCTCCCTCTGCTGAAGGGAGATGCTGATCGGGAACAGCATCTCCACCACCACCACACTGAGCACTGGGGCCCCCCAGGGCTGTGTGCTCAGTCCACTGCTGTTCACTCTGCTGACTCACGACTGTGCAGCAATGCACAGCTCGAATCACATCATCAAGTTCGCCGATGACACGACCGTGGTGGGTCTCATCAGCAAGAACGACGAGTCAGCATACAGAGAGGAGGTGCAGCGGCTGACGAACTGGTGTAGAGCCAACAACCTGTCCCTGAATGTCGACAAAACAAAAGAGATGGTTGTTGACTTTAGGAGAGCACAAGGTGAACACACTCTGCTGAAAATCGACGGCTCCTCTTTGGAGATCGTCAAAAGCACCAAATTCCTTGGTGTTCACTTGGCGGAGAACCTCACCTGGTCCCTCAACACCAGCTCTATCACCAAGAAAGCCCAGCAGCGTCTCTACTTTCTTCGAAGGCTGAGGAAAGCACATCTCTCAACCCCCATCCTCACTACATTCTATAGAGGGACTTCTGAGAGCATCCTGAGCAGCTGCATCACTGCCTGGTTTGGGACTTGCACCGTTTCGGACCGCAAAGCCCTGCAGAGGATAGTGAGGACAGCTGAGAAGATCATTGGGGTCTCTCTTCCCTCCATCAAAGACATTTACAAAAAACACTGTATCCGCAAAGCAACCAGCATTGTGGACGACCCCACACACCCCTCACACAAACTCTTTACCCTCCTCCCGTCTGGCAAGAGGTACCGAAGCATTCGGGCCCTCACGGCCAGACTGTGTAACTGGCTTCTTCCCCAAGCCATCAGACTCCTCAATACTCAGAGACTGGTTTGACACACACGTGTCCTGAGTTGCACTTTAATTACTGTCACTTTATAACTGTCTGCTACCTCAATAACTGCTATGTGCATAGAACATTATCTCATAGTATGTTATGTTTACATTTTAGAAACTGTCATCTTTTTGCACTACTGAGTACTGGTTGGTGCTGCACTGTCTATTGTCCTGTTCATTGTCAGAAATTTGTTGTACTGTCCTGTACTTTTTGCACATGTTTGCATGTGCACTTTATATAGGTATATGTAGGTTTTTTATATAGGTATTTTATTTTGTTGTGTTGTCTCATGTGGTCCTGTGTTGGTCCTTTGTTGTTTTTATGTAGCACCATGGTCCTGGAGGAACGTTGTCTCGTTTTGCTGTGTACTGTACTAACTGTATATGGTTGAAACGACAATAAAAACCACTTGACTTGACTTGACAATGCCGTTCTGTCTGGGTCCATAAAATCCCCGCGATCTCAGATACACCTTTCCACGCAGTATTTTTCTTAAAAATGTCCTTGTACGCGGGAAGAGACATATCATAGAGCACTGGAAAATTTCTAACAGCAAGAATTAGCCATTCATCCATCGAGAGAGAGAGAGAGAGAGAGAGAGAGAGAGAGGAGAGAGAGAGGGATCACATGAGCTCTCCCGTCGTCTCTCCTATTGGCTGTCGCCTCCGTTAGTCACTCCAAAGTTGAACTTTTCTCAACTTTCTCGCGTCGCTGGACACGCCCACATCTAGCGCCAACGGTCGCGACAGCTCGTGTCGCCGGAAGTCGCTGTGCTCGCATTGAAAATGAATGGTATTGAGTCGCTGTTGCGCGCGATGCCGCTGGCAGTGTGTACGCACCTTTAGCCTTTTCGGAGCTGGGTGGAAGCTTTGACATTGGTGCTCGATTGTCATCTGGTTCGCAGCTACAACCGGCAGTTTATTTTCTTCCTCCGGGTGGAAACGTGTAATATGGGTTTTCATGTTTCCAAAATATTTTATTTTAGTTTGACACAACTTGCCACAATGTGGCTCTTGTCTAACTCTCGTTTCCCTTCGTCTTCATAAAATCCAAAGTGCTTCCATAAACTTGCTTTTAATCCCGAGGGTGCCGGTCGAATTTCCTGCTGAGCCATCTGTGTCTCGTGTTAAGTGCATGCCAAAAGACTGTCCGGGTGCTGTAGTTGCACACTTATGAGGTGCGTCTTTTGCGTTCCGCCAACATTACGTTCACAAGAAACATTCATAAAATCGATGCTTGACGTTTGTGAATCGATTCAGAATTGTGCAAGTCTGCATCGTGATGCATCTAAGAATCGATTTTTCCCGCCACCCCTACTGTGCGCTGCTCGCTCATGTTTACGTGAGGGCTGATCTAAGCTACTCAGGCGCCAGCCGTTGGTGATACCTTTCCTCTTTTCACATCATAAGGAGCTGCAAAACTGTATGGCTCATTCAGAGACTCTGTTTTTTATTGATGGGGGAAAAGATAGAAAAGAGGGAATTGTCTTTTACCATATTTTGTTGTTGTCTACACACACTTGGGGGGACACATTTACGTAAAAAAAAAAAATTAAAAAAATAGAATAAGTGGATGTCCTCTTTAACTGTGTTAAGTGAATATGATTTTCCCTTCTGTTCACAGTGTATTTTTTGTTTTTTTAAATTATCTTTTGTCTCTCATTGCACTACTTACACCTTCTGTTCTTCATTTTGTCTCTCTCAGGGTAGATTTTAATGGTAGAAGATATCTGTGATGAGACCGTGACTGAGCCTTTTTTCTGAGTTTGGTCCTGATTGAAGACAGAATGGCCACTGCCAAGAAAGGTAAGCTTCTTTTTTTTACTCACTATTTCTCTGTTTGCCTCAACCCTAGAACCCTGAAAATTTTAATGTTGATTTTTGTAGCAGCTTTGCATTCAAATTGTCAACTTGTCGTATTCAAATATGATTGTGACTGTTACTTTGCTATAGAAAACGTGTTTCTGTCACATGCTATATATACTGTGCTATTGAAGAGAAGTAATAAACCGTATTACAAATTATAAGTGGTGTTTTCTAATACAAGCATCACTAGTATTATTGTTCATACTTTGGGTCGAGGGTTTGTTCAAGTCCCTGTGCCAAGGACATGATACTGCACATCAAATTGTGTGGCTTGTTTTCACTACTATTACATTTCTAAGCGACTGGACATATTCCTGGTGGATGATAACATTAGTGAAAAATAATCACAAAGACTTTACATTGAAGAAAGGACCTGAGCCATATCTAGGGATCAGAATATTATAGAGACTTGTCATATAATGTTGGGTCAGTAAGCAACAACCTACTAACAGCCACCTAGAACAGCAACCACATAACAATGTGCTAAAGACCATTTATAATGCCATATCTATGGCATTGCAACACCTTGACAACCACTCACAAAAATCTTGCATCATGTTGGCAAGTTTTACATGGGCAGTCTCCACTCATCTTTTTCTACATGTGTAAATATCTACAGTGGTGGGAAAAATGTGAATTACCTGCATTTATGTATAAATTTGTCTTAAAATTTGGTTTAATCTTCATCTGAACAAACACAATCCTAATCCTATTTTAACTAATAATGCTCAAATCATTGTATTGTTCTTGTACATATTGAACACATAATTTAAACTTTCATTATTTACCCCCGTGGGGACCTGGAGTAGAATAGGCCCCCAGCACCCCTTTGCTGATCATAAAAGGTGACAAATGGGGCGGCGACTTTGCCATAAGTTGCAACCCGTGTCTGTGGAGAAAGAGGTCCTGGGACTTGAGGAATGTGGGTTGCTGCAGCTCCCCCAAGTCCAACACAGTGCATTGGCTTCACATGTGACTTCACATAGATGGGAGGTTTGAAGGGCCTGGTCCAATCAAGCGGCTAGTCAAGACTTGCCCTAAAGGGTGTTGGCTGAGGGTCAATCAAGGAATATGAACTTTGTTCCTTTTGCTCGAGTAATTTACCCCCATATCCTTGGTGCATATCTGGAGGATACCTGCGGCTCTGTGCGGAGTTGGACTCCGACCCTTCTTGGACTCCGAGGTGGGTGGGGAGTGGGAGTAATGAAACAAAATAACACAAACATGGCTAACCAAAAAAAACCTAAATGAATAAAGTTGAAGAACAGAATGGGGATGATGACTCAGATGCTTGTTGCATGATCCCCCAAATACATGCAAATTGGCAGAGATTAATTATTTTAGAATCTGTACTACCTAACATGCCTCTGAATAAGGTGTCCCCTTTTTCAATACAAAAAGGTATCTTGGGTATAGCAGGGACAGTTAAAGATGTGTAAAAACTATGGGATGGACAAACACTGGTGGAATGTTCCAAAAAAATTCATAATTTAATTTTATATGATAATATAGTGCATGCTAATATGCTGGCCAATGTTCCTATAAAAGCCTTGTATCATCCATCTCTGAACAGCAGTAAAGGAGTTGACCGTACCAGAGAGCTTCAAGATATGAATGAGGCTGACATAGCATCGAAATCATCCTTGTTGTAACATATGTTAAAAGAATTACAATCAAAAAAGAAGACCAGATGATTAAAACAGAAACTTGCATAGTGACAGAAAGGATCGAATTAGGATATCTGAGAGTTCCTGTCAACATCTTCATTCCAAAAACCAGAAGACCTTTTAATTGTCAAAAATTTGGTAACTGCTCTGCAGGATGTAAAAACAAGTCAGTATTTTGTAATTATGGAGAGGAAGGACTGTACAAGACCGGCAAAATGCAGCAACTGTGCACTTGATCAATCAGCTTAATCAAAAGTCTGTCCATTCTGGATCAAAGAGAAGGAAATCCAGAGAGTAAAATATATGGAGAGAGTGAGCTACTTTGAAGCACATAGAGTGGTTGAGGAGTCTCCTGCCTTTTAATATAAGGAAATCTTATGCCCCTGTGGTAAAACCAATCACGAGCACTGTCAGACAGCCAGACAGACTTGACTTGGGTGAATAATGACAAACCGCAATACATGAACAAAAATTCTCTCTCAGCTAAAAAGAAGACTCCCAAAGCCAAATTACATCAAGTCAGATGCAATTTACTGAAGAACAACAATTAATCAGCTGAACACAATTAATCTTCAAGATGGAAAAATACACAAAGTAGTATAAGAACACAATTACCAGAAGTTAATCAAGGAAAAAGATGTCAAAAGTCAAAGGATATTGAAATGAAAGAGAACATAACCTCTCGTAGCCGTAGTTTATCTCCTAAATGCAGAAGTAAAGTGCATGTACGAGTTTTGCATATTTGAGAATGAATAATCACATTATTCATTGGAACTGACAAGGAATTAAGTAACCTTTGCTGAACTGCAACGTTTATCTGCTGTTGTTAATCCCATTGCCTTTTATCTTCAGGAGACTTGCTTAGTACCAAGCAGCCCATTGACCTTAAAAAAACAATACAATATTTAATGCATTTGGCCAAAATATGCAATGCCCCTTGGGTTGATCGGCCATATTAGTTAGATGTGGCATAATTCTCAGCCTTCTACCAATAGATACAAACTTGCAAGCAGTTGGGGTGCGTTTATCGCTCCCTAAACCATTTCCATGTGCTCCATTTATGTTTCCATTGCTTTACATGGCTTGGACAGATAAAGGTTCCAAAAACATCAACAAAGCCATACCGACGGGCTAACTTGTGATTTGAAGGCTATTGAAGAACAGAAAAGGGCAGAAAGGATGTTTAACAAACACCCAACAACAGAAAACCTCATTAAATTGAAGATTTGCAGGTCCAAAGCACGTAGAATCATTAATGAAACCGAAAGACAAAGCTGGAAAAATATGTATCGAGTTTAACGTCACATGCACCAACAAAGAATGTATGGGAAATTATCCGAAAGCTGAAGGATGAAGAAGGTGGATCACAATAAGGACATATTAGAGTTAAGGCACTTTATTAACTGCAAAACAAGAAATTGCCAGCAAGCTTGCAGAGACTTTTGAGAGGAACCCTTTACTAGAAACTCAGTCTCCCTGAGTTCCAAGAAATAAAGATACAACAGGAACAGAACCAACTTGACTTTTCTTCAATATCACATAGCCATACAAACACACCTTATAATAGAAGAGCTTCTTAAAGCTCAAAAACCTCAAATGATACTGCTGTTGGAACAGATAAAGTTCATTATCAGTTCCTAAAGCACTTACCCCATAATGTATTATAAATCCCTTTGGACAATTTTAACACCGTTTGGAAACCAGGAGAAATAACATCATATTGGAAAGAAGCAACAGTCATACCATACCTAAACCGGGTAAAGATCATACAGACTCAAACAATTACCATGCTATACCCCTCACCAGCTGCCTATGTAAAACCATGGAAAGAATGGTCAATGAACGGCTTGTGTGGATGCTAGAGAATGACCATAAGATCAGTGATTACCAGTGTGGTTTCAGACGAGGAAGAAGCACTTTTAGTCCATCTCATAAGACAGGAATCATATGTACGTAATGGTTTTATCAAAAAAGAGCATGTGGTGGCAGTTTTCTTTTGATCTAGAAAAAGCCTGTGATACTACTTGGAGATCTGGCATTTTAAAAGATCTGTATGAAATGGGTTTTAGAGGGTACTGTGAAGCGGACCAAGGAAGGGACGGAAAGAGATGTCAGCTTAAGGGGTAAGCTTTATTATTACAGTTAATTTGCTTGTATCACACACAACTATTCTTTGCTCTGTGTCAGGCTCTCTCTCCATGCTCTGTGGCTGCTGGCTTTTTATCCGCTCTCCTCACGCTACTGCAATTAGAGACAGGTGTTAGACATAATTTAGCTCAGGTGTGAGCGCCCTTACCGCTTTTCTCTCCCGGACGGGCGCTTGACCACGCCCCCGCTGCCACAGGTACTTACCTATTTTCATTTCAAATTGCTTTTTTTGTGTCAAAATAGGATCTACTTTGGCGAATATACACACACAAGAATTATGTGTGACTTAAGGAAGTATCCTTTAAGTTACCTTGTTTAGTATTAAAATTAACAGTATTGCAAATGGTATCGGGTAAAATGTATTCTGTATGTCGACGATTTGTGCATCTTTTACAAGGGGAAAAATATTAATTTTATTGAAAGGCAATTACAGCTGTGCATACAGCAATCAATTCTCCAAATCAAAAACTGTGTGTATGCATTTCTGCTTGCTGTGATCTCTACGTCTGGACCCAGAAAATAAAAATCCCTTCAAAAAAAGAAAATCCACATTTTGGAGTGTCCCAGTCAGAGCCCAGCCCTTACATTTATGCATTTGGTAGACGCTTTTATCCAAAGCGACTTACAGTGCACTTATTACAGGGACAATCCCCCCAGAGCAACCTGGAGTTAAGTGCCTTGCTCAAGGACACAATGGTGGTGGCTGTGGGGGTCGAACCAGCGACCTTCTGATTACCAGTTATGTGCTTTAGTCCAGTACGCCAACACCACTCCATTGGAAAGATAATAGGGAAACATGTTTAATGGGATGTGTTCAATAAAGACATGAAAGATTATAATTGTTTGTGTGTTGTAAGCTTAAGCACCGTTGTGATTGTCTGTACTTGTGACTTTTTGAATACATTTTATAACCAATTAATGCTGAAAACCTGCTTAATTTTTCTTGCCACTGTATTCGATTAGTTTTCCATGGACCTAATTTTATCCATATTTTACTTCACATTACTCATTTAGTTTAGCTAAAACAACAACGGCAACAACAAAAATGTGTAGACTCACTGTGAGAAGTTGTTGTTTTTGTCAATCTACTTTTCAAGACTTTGGGACAGCCTGCTGGTTTATAATTCTGAGGAATGAGACTTCAAAAGTTTTAATAAAGCAACAACAAAAAAAAAAAGTATGCATTTTTGCTCAGTTGGTGGTGACCTGGCAGTTGCCTGACATGTGGGCTGTTTCTTACTCTCAGGAAGTGTGTGTGTCAAAGTGTTAACCTTTTCACGCAGAGGTTGGAAAATCTTTGAAAAATAAAGTCTGTCTTTCCCTGTTATCTTTCCTCAGTTTATTGCATGTAGGTATAGCTGCCGGCCATATACCTCCAATAGAGCGGAATCTCCAAAAGAGGGCAGATTTATGCCCAAAGGGGGAGTTGGTTTACCCCAAAAGGGGGTTACACCAACTCCAAAAAGGGGCATCACTTGCATTCACTGTTAAGGTTAAGGAAATGGTTAGGTAAGAGGCTCCCTATATCTTCTATGGCGGTTTAGAGTGAACGCCTCTTTTTGGAGCAATACCTGCAGCTATAACCTTCTCGCTTATTGCGGTAATCAATCCGTATCACTCTACAGACTCTAGTTATTGTTTGTTTGTCTGGACGTGCAAAGATAGCCTCCATTTTATTTCGGTTTCCAAATGTGATAGGTGGCCTGTTCTCAGAGGCCACATCTCTCGGTGTTGCCATGGTTACAGTGTGAAGTTCTCATGAAATGCAGTGCTTCTACAGCATCACTGGGCTTTACTTTAATAAACAGCCTGCCATTCTCGTATCCCTGATGAAAAGCAACATTTCTGTTGTGTTTTGATCATAACACTAAGATATTTCACACATGATGAACAAATTAACAAATCAAAATTATAATAAATGTCATGTCTAGGTTTGTCATTACTTGGTGTGAATAACTCCAGATGCTGTTTTTCTGTCATTATCTCAGTTAATGCGCTGCTATTTCTCTGAACGAGTGCTGTCTGCTGGTGTATTTTAGCATTTCTGCACATCAAGATGAGCAGAAGAAAGAATTGTTCCGGTGCCTATTCGCTCCTATAATTATTTTTTTCCACTATGAAGCTTATGAGATTCATTAATATTCATGTAATCTAAATAATATTACTTGTTAAAAAAAAACTTCAGAATCAATGTTTTTATGTGAGGATCGATATTCTTGATTCAACGTCAGTATCGGAAGTATCGATACTTTAGTATCGATCCGGCCATCCCTATTCTGTGGCACCCCTAGCCAGTCGTGGCGGCACCACAGGGTTTGTTCCTGCTCATTTGCAAATGCAATGAGGTCAATAGGCTGTCTATTATTGCCTGTTATTTTAGTTTCAGAGCCATGAAAATGTATTTTAGTTTAGACTTTGTTTTAGTTTACGATAATAACCTTGGGCAGCAGGAGGATGTTAATTAATTGATTGACTCAACTCCCTGCTGAGTTAATGGTTCTGTAGCAACTTTAAAAGAACTTGCATTATGTTTGAAAAAAAAAAATGTATTTGATGGTCCAGTAAGCTGCTCCTTACACTGAAGAACTGATATGACTTCATGCTGTAATCTGAATGTTTCCTCTGTGAACACATTAAACTGACATGTACAGTATACAGAAAGTCATGTAGCTTACATGGTAGACTGAACATTTTAAGTTTAGATTGTGTAGGACATGTTCCTATATCAGTATCATTTGCTGGTGTAAGGCTGACATCAAGAGGTCGTAAAACTCAAAGAACTCTGCGAGAACCAACGTCATAAAACTCTCACACAGATGAACATCTCCACCCAAGATAACACTCCTTACTTGCTAAGGACCATACAACGCAAATCCCATTTTGACCTCTATCTCACCTAAGGGCAATTTAGAATGACATCCTTTTCTGTAATATAAGAGGTTTTCTGTTCATACATGTTTGATATCATTCAAGAGGTCGCAGTGCGACTGGTAAGGTGGTCTCATTCCCTTTTTTAGAAAAAACAAATCTCCATTAAGATTTTAGAACTTAACAGAATCATGCACACTATTAGAGACATGTTGTAATGCTGGGAAGTCAAGAGAAGGCAGACAGGAGGTGCGGATCCAAATGCAGGTTTATTAGCAAACTTGAATAAAATAAACAAACACAGGAACAAAAGAACAGTCCACAATGGGAAAATAAAACTAAGGCACGGACGAACATAAAGAAGCTACACAGGTTGGGGAAACATCCACGAAGGGCCGAACGAACACGAATAAACATCCAGAGAATAAGAAGACCAAGAGTGAACATCAGGGAGCGGGAACAGCGAGCATGAAACGACACATCAACATTCAACAATCGACAGTCACTAAACAAAGAACCAGGGTTTAAATACACAAACACAATGAAGACTAAATGAGACACAGATGAGAACAATGAAGAGTGCAGGCAGTGAGAGAGGCCAGGAATTGTGGGAATTGTAGTTTATACACAGACAGTGAAACACGGGGCGGACAACAAGGAAAACGTGACATGGAATATGACGTGCTGAGTGAAACAGAAAACATGGGGCAGACAACACAGGAACGTGACATAAACATGATGGGTGAAACAGAGAACGTTCCAGACACACAGGAACGTGACACATGTCCCTCCCAAATCTCCCACAGGGACCACTTGCTGTATGCAGATTAGGTATATTCTTTGTAAGCATCAAAGGACCTAATCAATCACAAGTTTCAAAGGTCTTTGCCAAATGTTGTATAATTCTGGAGGTCTGTCCCCACCCCTGCTTGTATGTTAATGAGGTATGTCCCCAGGACTTCCAAACCTAACCACTCCCAAAATCCCCTTTGTCCATGGTTTGGGTATTTAAGGAGGTGTGACACATTGCTCAGGGTTCTCTGTAGTCAGACGTTCCCACACAGTTTACTGTGTGTAATTTACATCAGGTCATTGCAATTTGAATTTCTTATGTCTTGATAAAATGTCTAACTTTGACTTATCAATGTCTAATTGAAATTGATGAATTGATTATGTTACCTGGTCAATAAATTGTCAACATTTGATTTCATTCTGACTGACTGTGACATTGTGTTTCCCAAACAGATTAAACGATTCGTATGTTACCGCAAGTCTGATAAGTGTACGTGGGAAACCACGCATGGCCAATCCAAAGCTATTACAAGAGAAGTTATGTTGGTCAACTTACATCTGTAATAGTGGCCATGACCTCTACTGAAGAAAACGTTAAGTTAAATTCAAGTGTATGCAATTCCATGGGGCTATACTGAAGTATCTTTGATT
>NC_068276.1:6831011-6886011 GCF_025860055.1 Xyrauchen texanus
CAAAAAAAAAGCACAACGTGGTCTTGGAAAAATGGCTGTACACAACCGACCGCACAAAATCAAGTCCTCATTTTTATTATTATAGCGCTTTTCACAACACATCCTGTCAATGCAGCTTTACAGAAAATAATGCATTAACAGAAAATGAAATTGTAATATCTATAAAGTCTTAGTCATCATTGTGCAGTTTGAGTAAAAAACCAATAAGATGTTGGTTAATGGAGAAAAAAAAAACTCACTGTGGGGGCCAGTTCCCCTCTGGCGAAACAGCATTAATATAACACCAATGTTAGTTGTTTATGTGCAGTGCAAGTCATGGTATAAAGTAAGTGTTAAGGGTCAGTGATTAAACAAAGATTTTGTATGAACTGTAAGAATATTTATTAATGTCTTTTGAAGTTCATCCTGGATTAACTGTAGAAGTTCACATAGATGCATTTTCCTTTGTTAGTTGGCCGATGAATGCTTTTGTTGGAAATTCATTGATCGTCCATGTATTCCATTTCAAGGGTGTAGTCCATCATTAGACCAAGGTGATGCAGGCAGAGATCAGTGAGATGAATCGCGATATGAATCCTGATGTTGAGACAGGGAAACTAATAGAATAATATTAGTGTAGATGCCATTTCATTTTTTTGCAAAGTTATAGATCATGATAAATGTTTCTGGTTCTGGCAGACCTATCTAAAGCGTCTTAATTGTGAGCTGATGGATAAATGAGGTGTATGCCTGGCTAAATAGATGAGTCTTTAGTCTAGACTTAAACTGACTGAGTGTGTCTGCATCCCGAGCTGTGTTTGGGAGACTATTAAAGGGGTCATATAATGCCATTTTTGTACAAGTTAATATGAATCTTTAGGGTCTAAATGATAACTTTGTAATATACTTTTATTAAAAATTCTCATTAGTATTTTAAGAAAACAACACTAATTTTACCTGCTCAAAAACAGCTCTGTTTTCAGCACGCCGTTTCAGAGCATATGACTTTAAATGATAATGAGCTTTGGTCACCCCGCCCCTCCGTTCTGGAGTTATTCTCCGTATAACTGTTTTTTTGACATTACTTCTTAATCAGTAACATACAAGTAAACCAGGTGTAACTTAGTGTTACCATGTTAACTGTAACACCTGCGTACACAGTTTTTAATAACACAATAACCATAACGCGTTGTTCATTATAAACGTGGGATTATGAATTATATTGAGAACGTCGTAACGTTATGGAAAACATGCCGTAATGTACCCTGAGTGTAAACATTAGCCACATTCATTGTGAAGCGTGCAAGCGATTTGCAAAGATTAATATAAAGGTTAATAAAACGTTACACTTCTTGTGGAGGTGCAGAGGGAATATAAATAGTTGGTACCGAATCTTTTTTCAGCAGCAGCTTCTTCGCAAAACCAGCTTTATACTGACCCTCGTTTATAAAGCAGTCTGGTGAAAAATGATTCGCGCAAACATGAACGCATTGACGTTGCTCGTGGGGAATATTCCCGTCGTAAACAAAACTCAGCCACTGCGTCTTCAGCGGTTCAGATTTAGGAACATCAAAATGACTGCTGTGTTCGTTATTACACCGAAGAACAGAACACCACAATCGCTTAGGCGCCATTCTGCTCCAGTATCAACAATGATGACGGACTATGATTGACAGCTCGCTCACGAGCGAGGGCGGGTCTGTGTTGAAACACTGCTGTCAATCAACAATCCTGGGAGGGGCGCCCGACCGTGTGACGTCACACGGTCGAACGGCTCGATTTGAGGCAGGGGAAAATATATAAGGAGATTAAAACAAAAACACTGGATGGATTTTTATCATAATAGGATGGTTGTGTACAGGCACAGCCAACACACATTTCAGTACAATCAACTTGAAAAAGTGCATGTACCATTATATGACCCCTTTAAATAGTTTAGGAGTGCTATGGAGCCAGACCATTCAAATCTTTGTACGCAGTTAACAATTTTAAAATGAATACAAAATTGAATAGGTAGCCAATATAACGATGATAAAATGGGGCTAATATGATCATATTTCTTGGTTCTAGTCAGCACTCTGGCTGCTGCATTTTGAACCATTTAAAGTTTATTTATTGAACTTGCAGGACATCCTCCCAGTAAGGCATTACAATAATCTAGTCTTTAAGTCATGAACGCATGAATTAGTTTTTCGGCATCAGCAACAGAGAGCATGTGTTGTACCTTTAGCAATATTTCTGAGGTGGAAGAATGCTGTTCTATAAACATTGGAAATTAGATTTTCAAAGGGCAGATTGGTATTAAATATAACACCAAAGCTCTTCGCTGTAGAAGATGATGTAACAGTACATCCATCGAGAGAGAATTTTAGGTTTAAGGTTTTTGGTCCAATAATTATCACCTCTGTCTTGTCTGAATTGAGTAGATGGAAATTTCTTGCATCCAATCTTTGATTTCATTTATACACTGCTAATTTGGGGAATTGTTACATTTTCATCGGGTTTTGAAGAAATATAAAATTGGGTATCATCGGCATAACAGTGGAAACTTATTCCACAATTCTTGATAATATCTCCCAGGGGAAGCATATATAAGATGAAAAGCAGAGGCCCTAAAACTGATCCCTGTGGCACTCAGAACTTAATTTTGTTTGATTTGACAATTCCTTGTTTACGCCGACAAAGTGGAAGCGGTGTGCTAAATAGGACCTAAACCATGCTAATGCAATCCACTAGGGCTGCACGATATATCGTTTCAGCATCAAGCATCGCCATGTGCGCATCCGCAATAGTCACATCGCAGAATGTGCAATGTAGTAAGGTAAACGTGTGTGTGTGTATATATATATATATATATATATATACATACAAATTTCAAAAGGAAAACTAGCATTATATCTGTCTGATATTACGTAATTTACTCCGATTTGTGGGTTCTTGAATACAACAAGTTTATTTATTTTTACAAATAAAAAAAGTCAGAAATTGAGAATTTGGTTGCAAAAAGAAATGCATCGTCAGTTATATGGAAGTATTTCAGCTACAGACAGGATGATGTTGACCAAAAACAGGTACTTTGTCAAGAGTGTCTTGAAATTGTTGCCAAAACATGAGGCAACATGACCAATTTGTTTGATAACTTAAGTCAGCACCACAAATCTTTGTATGACAAGCGCAAAGCTAGATCTGAATGCCGTCCAAAGCAAAAAATTATTTCGGATGCCTTGCCAGTGTTACACCATACGAGAAAGGTTCCAAAAGGCAGAGAGAATTCACAGATTCAGTAACATTTCACGCGAAAGACATGGTACCAATTAACAGTTTCCAAAGAGGGTTTTAAAAACATGATCCGGTTGCTTGGCAAGCGGTATGTAAATACCATTACATAACTATTTTTTTTTTTAAGTTATTTTTATAAACATTTTTGTTGTATTTTTGTAAACCAATCAGGGTTGGTGTATAACTGTAATTGTAAGTGTATAACTTTTTTAATTTTTCATATGGTTTAAATTAAAATATGTTTGTTTACTTTTCTATTTTCTAAAAAAGCGGTTTGCAATTTAATTTGTAATGTAATAAAATGTTAAATGACTTAATTTGTCATTCACATTAATTATCTTTTGTGATAATGAAACTTCATCCTTAGTGTAATGCTCTTAGTGTGAATCTACAGAAATAAAGCCTCCTGTAATCTCCTGGATCTCTTCTAGACACCTTGTTGACTTTAGGAGAGCACAAGGTGAACACACTCCGCTGAACATCGACGGCACCTCTGTGGAGATCGTCAAAATATCCAAATTCCTTGGTGTTCACTTGGCGGAGAACCTCACCTGGTCCCTCAACCCCAGCTCTATCACCAAGAAAGCCCAGCAGCGTCTCTACTTTCTTCGAAGGCTGAGGAAAGCACATCTCCCAACCCCCATCCTCACTACATTCTATAGAGGGACTATTGAGAGCATCCTGAGCAGCTGCATCACTGCCTGGTTTGGGACTTGCACCGTTTCGGACCGCAAAGCCCTGCAGAGGATAGTGAGGACAGCTGAGAAGATCATTGGGGTCTCTCTTCCCTCCATCAAAGACATTTACAAAAAACACTGTATCCGCAAAGCAACCAGCATTGTGGACGACCCCACACACCCCTCACACAAACTCTTTACCCTCCTCCCGTCTAGCAAGAGGTACCGAAGCATTCGGGCCCTCACGGCCAGACTGTGTAACGGCTTCTTCCCCCAAGCCATCAGACTCCTCAATACTCAGAGACTGGTTTGACACACACACACACACACACACGTGTCCTGAGTTCCACTTTAATTACTGTCACTTTATAACTGTCTGCTACCTCAATAACTGCTATGTGCATAGAACATTATCTCATAGTATGTTGTGTTTACATTTTTAGAAACTGTCATCTTTTTGCACTACTGAGTACTGGTCGGCGCTGCACTGTCTATTGTCCTGCTCATTGTCAGAAATTTGTTGTACTGTCCTGTACTTTTTGCACATGTTTGCATGTGCACTTTATATAGGTATATATAGGTTTTTTTATATAGGTATTTTATTTCGTTGTGTTGTCTCATGTGGTCCTATGTTGGTCCTTTATTGTTTTATGTAGCACCATGGTCCTGGAGGAACGTTGTCTCAGTTTGCTGTGTACTGTACTAACCTGTATATGGTTGAAACGACAATAAAAACCACTTGACTTGGCACTTCTTTATTCACAAATGAGACCCTTTATTTTAGGATAAGCAACATGCATTATTAATACCATAACATGTTAGATCATTGACTTTAGCCTGAATTGATAGATTATTACATTAATTCAACTTGGTTCCATTGTGTTCAACAGTGTATTCATTATTATAATAAAATAAACTACCCAAAATAAGTTATAAAGTAAAAAGTCATTTTCAGTTTCTTTTTTTAATTTTAATTTTCCATGAAGATCCAATTTCCTACAAAATCACCCCAATCATTCTAGAATAATTAATTCTTCTCAAATAGAGCTATTCAAGTCATCTGGTGAAGTCATCCTGTATTTTTTCATATTGCAAAATATTTAGCAAAAAAACAAGATATCGAAATGTCAGTATTTTCCAATATCGTGCAGCCCTAAAGTCTGCCAATGCCAACATAATTCTTAAGCCTATTCAAGAGAATCTTGTGATCATGCTGTTGGAGGCAACACTAAGATGTAAAAGCACTTGAAGAGAAATGCAGCTGTAATCAGATGATATGAGCAAGTCATTTGTAACTGATAAGTGCAGTCTCTGTACTGTGATGGGGCCTAAATCCTGATTAAAATTGTTCATAAATACTATTTCTCTGTAGAAATTAACATAGTTGGGAGGATAATACCTTTTTCTAGTATTTTTGACAAAAACAGGAGATTTGAAATTGATCTAAAAATAACCAATTTTCCAGGATCAAGCTGTGGTTTCTTAATAAGCGGTTTGATAACTGCCATTTTAAAGTTTCTTGGGACATGTCCTAAGGATAGCGAGGAGTTAATTATATTAAGAGGTTCTGAGATTACATCTTTAAAGAGCTTAGTTGGTATTGAATCTAACATGTTGTGGCTTTTGATTTTTTTGATAAGTATTGTTAGCTGTTCATGACCTATGACAGCAAAGGATTGAAGTTGCTCATGAGGAAAATTAAAACACTATTTTCTGAGGTATAATTGCAATTTTATTTCTGATGATTTCATTTTATCAGTAAAGAAATTCATGAAGTCATTACTATTGTGCTGCGACGGAATATCTGGTTCAGTCAAGGCTTTATTCCTAACCAATTTAGCCACAGTACTGAATAAACACTTAGGATTGTTGAGGATATTTTCTATGAGTTTGCTAATAATACAGTACTGTGCCAAAGTTTTAGGCACTTGTGAAAAATGTTGCGTAGTGTGGATGTCTTCAAAACTAATGACATAAATAGATTTCATTTATCACTTTGTCATACGAAATCCAGTAAACACAAAAAAGCTAAATCAGTAATCTGTGTGACCACCTTTGCATTTAAAAACAGCATTAATTCTCTTAGGTACACCTGGACACAGTTTTTCTTGGTTGTTGGGAGATAGGATGTTCCAAGCTTCTTGGGGAATTCACCACAGTCATTCTATCTATTTAGTCTATCTCAACTAATTCTGTCTCATTATGTAATCTCAGACTGACATGGTGTTCAGTGGGGGGCTTTGTGGGGGCCATGACATCTGTTGCACGGCTCCCTCTTCTTTTCTATTTGCAAAAGAAAAGTTTGGGAGTCTAACAATCATATTTCCTATTGACACTAAAGCTGAAGGTATACATAACCATCTTAACACAAATGCTTATGTGCCTAAGACTTTTGCTCAGTACTGTATGCTGACCTGGCAGCTTTTATTGCCTGTCTGTAGCCACACACTATCTTTCCATGTTACTGCAAAATACTTCTAATTTTGTATTCCTCCACTTGCGTTCCATTTTCCGAGCTACTCTCTTGAGAGCATGAGGACCATGGTGTGGGGCTTTTTTCTTTAATTAAAGGGGGCGACTATCAAGAGTGCTAGAGAAGACTGTATAAATATTACATCAAGTTCTTCTGGACTTTTTGGCTTACGGAGTATATGAGATAAATATAGAAGATTATTAGTGAAGCTATCTTTAGTGGTTGAAAGAATAGTTCTAGCTGAACGTGGGGTGTAGATTGAGTGACATTAGCTGATCACACCATACAAGAGCCTAGGTAATAAGAGAGCGATGCCAGATGGCAGAATTTCTATAGTATCAACATCAATCCACATGACCGAATGAAATCTAGCATATGATTATCCTGTCACATTTTGTCTGACTCCAATAGAGTTGAGAATATCGATAAATACTAATCCCAATGTATATTTTTCAGTATTTACGTGAATGTTGAAGTCACCAACAATTAAAGCGTATCCACATTATCTACTAGATCTGACCAAGGAAATCAGAATACGGCCTGGGTGATCTCTATACTGTAGCAAGGGCAAAAGATGACATATATTTTTTATTTGTATCTGACGGTGTCACTAAGCGTTATCAGTTCAAAAAACGTAAACTTATATCCTGTCCTCTGAGTAACACCAAAAATGTCACTATAAATTGCAGCAACACCACCTCGACCCTTAAGATGAAGGTCATGTTTATAACAATAACCTGGGAATTAGATTAATTAAAACTAGTATATTCATCCAGTTTAAGCCAGGTTTCAGTCAAACCAAGCTCATCCAAACTATGATCTGTAATTTAATTTACAAATAGTGCTTTGGTTGAAAGATATGTTTAGTAGCCCTACCATAATTTTTTTTTTTATATGATTTTTTTCCAAGTTTTACCTTAATCAAATTTTTCTTAATGATTTAGTGAGGGGGTTGTGTTTGGAAGTTTGGGGACCAGACACGGTCTCTGTGATATGTAGGTGATACAGTCTCTATGTGTTGTAGTTTGTTACCTGTGTGATGTCTCAAGGCAATTAGCAGATGTAATGATTAGTCAGTTTGTCTGCTTCATGACCTGGGCCACAGTTAGTCAAATACTTTCACTATTAAGACTATGAGCCAAATTACTAGAGAGGAGAGAGGCACCTTCCCTGGAGGGATGGAGTCCGTCTCTTATTAGCAGGTCAGGTCTACCCCAAAAACTCTTCCAATTGTCTATAAATCCTATGCTATTCTCTGGACACCACTCAGACATCCAGCCATTCAGTGACACTAATCTACTATAAACTTCATCACAATGATGATGAGGGGGCCAGCACTTATTACAGTGTCTGTCATTATGTCTGTCATAGTTATCTCTAGTGATCTCTGACTGGTGACGCCAGACATCATTATTTTTGACATGAATAACAATTTTAGAAAATCTACGTTTAGCATTAGCCAGCACTTGTAAAGTTGATCTGATGTTAGACGCCCGAGCCCCCAAAATGCATTTAACAATAGTGGCTGGAGTCTCTATTTCCATATTTCTTACAATATAATCTCCTATAACAAGGACATTTTCAACATGATTCTCAGTGGGTGCATCACTGAGTTGGGGGAATCAATTGGAAACCCTAACAGGAACGGGAGAGTGGTGTCACATTGCTGAGCGAGTATGCCTGCCGAGACCAATAACATCCAACTGCGGCCACAAATGGGTGTTCTCGTGCTGGTGGGGGTTCCCGTTTTCGCAGACTGAAACGCCCCCTTCTTCTTCACCTCTTCTGCTGAACTGCAAACTGTCAACATCCGGGTTAATATAACAACATTCTCCAGTTTTTCGGGATAATATAACAACATTCGCTAGTTAGTTTTTCTCAAACAGAAGTTTCAAAATAAGATCAGTAGTCTGTAATGTTGCGGTTAGCATAAAACTAACGTTAGCAAGCTAAGCCATCTAGAGACCGTTAGTCCAATTACATCTTAATAAAATTACATTTACGTGTAGGACAAGTTTATATCTCAGTCCTAACTTTAAGCATAGGCAGACGTCAGCTAGCATCTAACTAGATGACTAAACCAGCTTTTGAGCGGCTTGATTAGGTTTAATTTACTGTTATTACAACACAATCATTTTAGGGAGGCTCCATAGTAGCTAAATATGAGAATGTTGTGGTTGTGCAGTACATGTTCATTATCTTCTACGAGTTGAGGACACAGCTCTCTCTATGGCCCTCCCCTAGATACAAGTTAGTTGCTTCAAATAAAGGAACCCTTTGAGATCCAGTCCGAAACCAATACAGTTGTCTAAGAATATGTCTGAATTTAATAGGCTAATGAATAGATTAAAATAACACTTGGGACATTGTGCAGTTCCAGTCCAGTTACCAGACGCACTTTATGAAGGCTCAAGGATTCACTTACTCTTCCCACAGGCACTTTAGATGTTTTCAAAAAAGACTTTTTTTTTTTTTGAACAATTTACTTTTGAACATTGTAGTACGTAAAGTATAAAACAGATTTATTGGCATGCAAAAATGAAAGGGATTACACAATAAAACATGTCACAAATAAAACAAAAGAAAGGAGTAATAAAAGTGTTGACGATGTTGTTCTAACCACACGGACTCAGAGAACAACACTATGGTAGGCAGACATCTTCAGTCAGATACCTGCCATAAGCCATGTGCCTCAGCACCAGGCATGCGCTCGGCCAATTTCAGGCCACTGCCACGACCTGCAGTCTTATAAATTTTTCGAACAGTTATATGCATCAGACTGTCTTTAAGTTTGAGGTCCCCTGCCAAACTCTCATTAATATAAACGGAGGGGTGGAATGGCTTTGCGAGTTCCTGGAAAGTTTTAGAAACTCTGTTGAACACGCCAAGCATAGCCATGTCTAAACTCAGCGTCTCTTCAGTAATACGCTGAAGGACTACAGGTGGTAGGAATGGACTGTCCTCTGTTGAAATGGGTGTGCCTGATGGACAGCTTAGGGTTTGGAAGGGGTGGCTGATATGGGGAGATGGAGAGGGTGAGATGGGTGTGTCAGCTAGTCCTGCAGGGCTAGAGAAAGAAATGAGAGATCAGTATATTGGCTACCATCTTAATGAGCACCAAATAAAAGGAAATAGCAATATATGAACACAGTATATAATACCTTTCACTGCTTGGAGATTGGAAGGGGTGGCTGATATGGGGAGATGGAGAGGGTGAGATGGGTGTGTCAGCTAGTCTTGCAGGGCTAGAGAAAGAAATGAGATCAGTATAGGCTTCCATCTTCATGAGCACCAAATATAATTAAATAGCAAAATATGGACGCAGTATGTAACACCTTTCAAGCGTAAAGGTCTCCAGCAGTTGCCCACACCACCACCTCCTGATAGAGAGCATGTCCACCTGAAAGTAAAGTTATGCTTTAAATGTCTTCATAGCCTGATACAAATCCATGTTACAGTACTGTTTACTCATTGATGGGAACTATGGCAGTGTACATTTTTACAGATGTAGCCATCTCCTCCAGTGAGTACAGTACCTGCAGACAAAGTTATGTGTATGGCCTATTGGTGCATGTTAACTGTAGCCTCCAGATTGGACTAAATTATTAAAAGCCTTATATTTCACACTACAAATTTGATTGAGATTTGAACGAACTCACCTCAATGAAATCATATGGCTTTTGGAGGGTAGAATACATTGCATACTGAAATGAACATACAAATGTGTTAGTTGTTCTGCAAACTAGTAATCAGTTATCACTTCTGAAAATATTGCATCTCACCATCAGCATAAACACCCCACAGCTGTTGCTCTGATGCTGGGGAGATGCGCCCTGTGATGGTAAAAAGGGTGTGTGATTTATTATCAATGATTCTTATTATATGATGCCTACTGATATCTACACTCATTTTGTAGCTTTAATCATACAAAAAGTGTGACACCATTTAGCAGCAACTAGGGTCCATCTGCGTCACTTTATCAAATCATAATTTAAAAAAAATCAATAAAAAAAAAATCAAGAGGCCTGCCTATGTACGCTACTCTACTAAATGCAATGAATCGTGCTACAGCCACACATTTTACCTTGTCAGCCAAGTAAAATGACTTCCATGGTCACCGATTCAGACGTCTCGTGAGTTCAGTGTTGGAAAGATCAGTTGTTTTAACCATTCATTAAAACAAATCGGTTCACGGGAGTCATTAGTTCGCGAATTGGACGTGTCATTATCGGACGTGTGTGCGTTTGTGTCATTATCGGACGTGTGCGCGTTTGTGTGATTATCCCGGCGGTTAGGACATCCCACAAGATTTGTGTCATCACAAAACATTTTATCACTGGATAGTTTTTTTTTCCGTTTATTGAAAGTGTGGTTTATGTCAGCTGAATGTGCGGAACGCTTTTCAGAGAAAATAAGGCATCGTATTTCAGCACAATTCACACCCAGCGGGTAATTCAGAAAAAAAAAAAAAATCTCTGAATGCTCCACATGAAACTTTAGTCTTCCGACCTTACCATCGTGTCGATTTATTTTGATTAATATGTGCGAGGAAGAGAGAGCAAGACAGCGCTTAGTTTTGAGACGGTATACTTTCGCCTGGCTCCAGAGAGAGAGAGTGCCCAGCGACCGGGCCTCCGTATGAGTACCGCATGAAATGTACCAACAAAGCATGAATGAGGATTCAATAATAACAGCACAGTATTTCAGATAGAAAAAAGCCAAGTCAAAGTGGGTTTACTCACACACAATGTCCAGTGCCCAGGCTGCCAGGCAGGGAGAAGCACCACGTCTTTGGATGCAAAGTCACACTGAGGAAAATAAAAAGAGTTCAAAGAGGAACTTGAACATGAGGTTAAAGCTGAGGTACAAGTTCTGTTACATTACTACTCACAATCATTTTAGCAATTGGAGAAGCCTCATATGGAGGAAGCCAGGTGACCACCACAGCCACGGTTGCAATGCCCTTTATTTGAAAACAGATGCATAACACTTTGTGTAGGCAACAAAAGAATACAGTCAGGAAACATGAATACACAGATTATGTTAAATGTAATAAATGTAACTTACATGTGCATTTGCAGCCTTGACGATAATGTTGAAACAACAATTTGCAATCTAAAAAAAACAATGATTAATTAGTAAGACAATTAATAAGCTCACACCATAGGAAATACAGTTAAACAGAAGTTTCTCAGAATACAATAGTGGTCAAATACTGAACCTTGAGTCGACTCTTATATCTTTTAATGATGTATAGTTTGTCAAGGTAATAACATTAAATCTGATAGTAACTTTGAACTATTTAAAAAAAAAAAAACACTTCACTGCGCCGACGCTCTGGCAACGGTTAACAGGTTAAAGGCTTTTTGTGTACAGTTTGACCACCGTTTCTATGCTATATCTGTAAAAGACTATTTTAGACAAAGATACCTACCACCAAAACGAGGCAACGCGCCCACCAAAGTTATCTGTGTCACCATAACGAAGCAGCGTATGTGGCCGCTACTTCATGCCTCTTAGTATCTAGCTAACACGTTAACATCCAACTTAACAATGTAACGTTACTGTGCTAATGTTAACTTAGTCTTCGCTGCAAACTCTAGCTTCTAGCTACAAGCAGTCGTATACGTTGCGTGAGCTGCGGAGCTGTGTGTGTGTGTATGCGGCTGTTCTCTGGCAGTTTCCAGTAAAAGCTATTGAGTTATTTCAACCACCGGTTTCAGTGCCTTATTCGAACCCTCAAGATATTACAATTAGCTATGGCTAAGACGAGATAGCATGACATTAGCGGCTACCGAACCATGCTTGCCGCAATTATTAATATCGGATTCGGATACCATATAAGATTAAGACGACACGACAGCTATATCAGTGACATAAATGAGAATACTTCCCAGTCAGTGTTGTAGAAATAAACAATAGCCTACTTACTGACATAATCTCTCATCGAATGACCGCTTGACTACTACTTCTCCCGGGAAAATCGCCAATACAGAAAGGGAAATGACATCATACCCAGTGTGCCTTGCGAAACTCTTCGTGATTGGACGATGAAACGCTATCAGGAACACCCGATGGGCTTTCTTGTGTCATTAGGGGAACGCCCAAGCCGCAGTTGGACCCTCCTCGCCGAGACAGCACCCAAACACACTGCTGCGGGGGCTGTACAGCCGGAAGCAAAGTGTGTGTTACTCTCTATTCTGCTGGCCTTCACTGACCTCCACTAGCATCCAATGTGTGTCTCTAATAGATGTCGACCAACATAATCGGCATTGGCATCTGTGGGCAGCCTAGTGTTGTTGTGGAACACGTGTTTGACGCACGCTGCCCCTAGTCATTTTCCAGCTGAGTGAGCAGACCTCATCCAGTGCTCTAAGGAAGGAGCTAAGCTCCTTGGAGAAAATGGTAAGGATTACATTTGTATAACTTATTTATATTTAATTAAAAACTTTTGATATGTTACTGCCAACTTTGAGAAAAATGCGACATGACGTTCGGCTACTTTGGATATTGATAGCGTAGTTGAAGTTGCATTATCACAGCAGAAGGGTTGCTATCATGTCACAATAAGTAAGCAAGAATTTTGCAATTACAGACAGTGAACCTGAGACTTTTATTTGTTCTGTTTGTGTGTCTTATATTTGAGAGGGTTGTCACTCAATGCAGAGAAATAAGTAATAAAAAATATACCAACGCACTATAGGCTATTGAAGGACTGGCTTTGGTAAGCTCAGACGTTATCGGTTCTGCTGTCGGTACTGGAGAAATTAAGAAAATACATTTATTATTGCTATAAAGAGAAAGTTATTTTATCTCGCCAGCCATTTCTATGTATAATAATATGAAACCATTTGTCTGTGATGCAATTTAGCTATTCGCAGTCGGAGAGAGAGAGAGATCTCACGCACAGCGAGCAGAACAAGAGCCCTGCTAAATGAGTGACAGAACTAAACATTCAATCGTAGCCTGGTTTAGATCTGTGATTAGACTGATTTTATTTTAGATTTCGCCTTCCAAAGATTATAAAAATAATATTTATACATAAGCCGCATTCTGTCTAGC
Organism: Xyrauchen texanus; assembly: GCF_025860055.1. Classification (NCBI taxonomy): domain Eukaryota; kingdom Metazoa; phylum Chordata; class Actinopteri; order Cypriniformes; family Catostomidae; genus Xyrauchen; species Xyrauchen texanus. Next base: position 6,844,482 of record NC_068276.1, read on the forward strand.
ACAACTTCCTTCCCTTCACAGCGGTGCACTGACATTTCTCCCTAAAACTCAAACTTAACGTCAGAATCAGCACGATCGGTGATTGTTGTAAAATGCTACTGTTGCTAAATTGCGGGACGCGTTTAATAATAAAAAGAGCGCAAGAGATACCGTCCATTCCCAAGGCGGCACACGCTCCGAAACAGACCACAAAGAGACAAGCAAAGTATAGGCTACTTTGAGTTTCATGTGCGCATCTAAATGATCAACTATACACAAAAATATGTCAAAACGACCGGCTTGGAGATTCACTTGAACACAGTTTATGTCTTAAATGGATGTAGATATGGAAATAGTTGGGAGAAAATATGCTGCATCAGGAGCCTATTAGACTCGGTCTTAAAGGGGAAGCTGTCTATTAAACATGTGACGATTGAGCCATTACTGCGAATCAAACAACAAAAGGCAAAGAGAAAATCACTTGCAGCTCTTGAATGAATAACTTCTGCATTAATGAGCATTAATCTATCTATGATAAACTATGCAGTGTTATTTTACAATTGATTACTTTATTAGATTGCTTTTTAGACCAAACCTGAACAGTAATGTTAGTAGACCTTCCTGAAATTAAATCACTGTGCCTATATAACGTTTATCTTTGTGTAATATATATAATATATATATATATATATATATATATATATATATATATATATATCAAAAAGAACCGTTAAGAATACCGTTGAAGTACCGGATCGATAAGCAGTATCGGTAATAGTAATACCATTAAAACCTTAACAATACCCATCCCTATGACTGTGCTTCTCTTGGATGCTCTGAATATTGGATTATGTGTCTGGATTGCTCCTTAATTAAAGCTGCATTTGGATCTCAACCTTCGTGTCTCGGAGCAGTTCGTAACACCTGCTTTGTTTATTTAATGTATTTGTTTTACAATATGTTTTTACATTATACATTTTTAATTTAAGTGTGCAAGTGCAGATTGGTCAAGTGTTCAATAAATGTATTTGTTGAGAAATTTTGTCTATCTTAAGTAATTATTTGTGTTACATTTTATCTTTCAAATAAAAGGTTCAAATAAGAGGTTAAAAACAAGCACATATCGGTCAAATATCGGCCAAAATAAATCTGCAGCAACAATCGGCCATCGGCCGACCCGGATTTCAAAAGATCGGCATCGGCCTGAAAAAAACAATATCGGTCGACCTCTAGTCTCTAACTCGTTAACCTTCTCCGTCAGCCTGACAAATTCCTTACATTCATCACATGTATATCCCTCATTGCTGATAGAAAAAGCTATAGTAAACATGTGGCATGCAATTCAGGAAGCAATAACATAAGCGGATTCCATGACTTTCCTCAATTGTTTGTTGTTGTAGTTGTTATGGTTGTTCTTGAGTGGTGAGGGTTTGAGATTGATGTGAATCCCTCATGTAATTGTTTGCTGTTGTTGTGGTAGTTTCTGATCAGCAGAGGTTTTAGTTTGATTCAATAATCCATGTAAAACCGAGAAAACGAATGCACACAGTCAAAATGTGTGTTTTAGACAAGCGGGAAAAAAAGAAAAGTAAATGGGAGCACAGTAATATACACGCAGTTGAACCAGTAGAAAAGCTGGGGGAAACTAAACTGACTGAACAGCAATTAGTTATAGGCCTCAAAGTAGATGGAACTTCAGGTTACTCCTTCCGATGACGTGGACATATGGCATTAAGAAGGTTTTTTAGCAGTCAGAATGAAGTTTTCCTGAAAGTTTGTGCTGACAACCACCCAAATGAACTCAAAAACACAATTTTGGCCAGATTTTGTTCAAAATGATGTTTCACCCATTGGTTCTTCGGTTTTGTATTAGTATACTCTGGCCTTTACTGTACAACAACCCACCACCCATTGTGGCTGGAACTTTTGTTCTGGCAAAAGTGCTCTTTGCTCTGGGACCACACATTTTGCCTTCAGAAAATAAAAAAATCTTGTCATCTTTATATCACCTTATAATCATTTAATTTAGATTCTCAGTAAAAGAAAATTAATGTTGGATATATTGTGTGTTGGACTTCACAGAGAAAGGCAAATTGCCATGTTTTATCTCCAAACTAAAAATGAAAGGAGGTTGTTTTCCCCAGGCATTGAACAGAAATGGAAGATTAAAGAATGAAAATTAAGAAACACAATACAGCTGAAGGTCATTGCGATGGACTTTGTGCACTCTGTTGGTCAGTTGTGATCTCTTGCACTCATGAAGACGATTGTCGTCCTGAGAGCTATAAATGCTGAATTTGTGGGTTCTCAAAGTACAGACCCTACCATAAATGGATTTTAAATGAAGAATTACCATTGCTAATGCATTTTAGTCCAGGGCTGGGTTTGATCTGTGTCCGAGCAACATGACCCTGAGGGCCTGATTTATCAACCACTTTATTAAATCAGACTTTGAAAAAGAAGAAAATGAAAGAACATTGTTTGGGCTTTCTTCTTGTTGCTATCAGTTGAGTTGTACACAGACTTGCTTATTTTTACCATACTAAACCATACCAATCTCAGACTTTAAAACCAGAAGTAGTAGTAATAATAGGGAAAAACAAAACTGAAATATAAATACTGTGTGGGGGAAAAAAAGATTGTCAAAAATGATTGCAACTTTCACGCAGATATCCAGTCAAATGTACTTGAGAAGGATGAACGGTGATGACATCACTTTCGAAACTCATTCGCGTTTGTATTGGGACATGTTGACCAAATGCTGAGATTGTGTAGATTGGCTGTTATGCTACCCCATGTAAGTACCACACAATCAGTTGCCTGTTTGGTGTGGGGCTGTCCACTGTTTGTAAGCTGGTTTACGAAGTCACAGTGGCATTGAAGAGCAAGCTTTAGAAATGTTTCATCTCCTTACCAATAGAGGAACGTCTTCAGATGATGCTTAATGGTTTTTCTGAATGTGGGATGTTCGTGGAGAAAATTTTTATTACCTTAAAGGTCACTTGAGGTGCTTGACTACGATGTTGATACTGCTTTGATGTCTGATATTGTTGCAGTTTGTTGTATTCTTCACAATATTTGTGAGCTAAACAAAGACCATTTTTTTGCCTGACTGGAACCAGACATGGTGCAAGAACCAGATGCAGACATCTTCCAGGGCTTGGCAGGGCAAAATGCTAAATTTTTCCATGGCACTATGATGACACTTATTTGATGTGTATTGTTGACCTTTTGCAATATGAAATATCATTGTTAAAATATATTTCATGTCTGAAGTGCATGAATAAAAACAAATAGTAAAAGTTGTTTTGTAAAGTCTTGATTTTAATTTCTTTAGAAACATCTGTTAGAACCAGTACAAAAGTTTAAAATACGAATTTGAAATAACAGAAAAATATTGCACTAAAGAATTACAAAAATGAACACACAGCCAAGTTTAAGCGCGCGCACACACAACAACAACAACATCAACAACCGCCATTCGCCACTAAGTGGCGGTGACGTCACCACGACGCTTCCTTCCTTTGCAACTTTGTTTTCTGCACATGTGATCATTAATGAAATGACCTGTCTAACACCATAATCTCTCTATTACTTGATTTTTATCTACAGGGTTTGCACAAGGTCCCTGAAGTGCTTAAAGTGCTTGAATTTAAATAATAATTTTATCATTTTTTTTATTCTCACTTCTTGTTCTTAATTGGTTTTAATGTGAATTGAAATGTGTTAGATAAATTAACTTGCCTTGCAGAAATGTAAGTACTGGAATACCTGGAAAATCACCTTTGTTTTGTTGAGAAGTGCTTGAATTTAAAACGGATTTCTTCTGTGTAATGTGTGTCCATCAAGGATATTATATGATACTGTACTCCACTTTCATTGAATATTGTGTCTTTTAATATCCTTGGTTCTTTACAGCCATATAAAAAGTAAATAGAAATATTAATTTTAATCACACATAGCACAGATTTTATTTAATTATAATTTTTACTTTGAGCATTTTATATTGTGTATTAAATAACTTTATTTTGATTAGAAATTATAATGTGCATTTTTCTAAAAATGTAAAATGTTCTATCAGACTTTGTCATGGATATGTTTTTATATTGAATCTTGAACCTCATATCGTATATCAAACCAAATCAGGAAATAGCCATATTGTCCCATCCCTATTAATATTGCAATCAACATGTTATCTTTCTTTATCGATAAAATACATAGTTGCCTTTATATTTAAGAAAGAGGGGCCTTCACAATGGAATCATCATATTTGATGGTCCTTTGCAGACCAGCTTGTCTCCCAGCTAAACCTACTGAATACCAGCTTGGCCACGCTGGAAAACCAGCTAGACCAGCCAACAATCTTAGGCTGGTTTTAGGTGCTTTTGCCAGCACTGTTAGTGCTGAACATTCCATTCAGCATGTCAGAATATTCTGGAAGTTCAGAGACCTGTAGTCGGTCACAGCTCATTTTCTGAAGTGCATGTGTAATTAGTGCAGCTGTAAGCTCTTTGCTTTTGTTCTTCCTGCAGCTTCATCTAAAACGGGGGGTGTTCGCTTTGCCCAGGAACCCGCTGCTGCCGCCACTCACTCTCATGTGCATTTTGATGAGAAACTACACGACTCCATCGTCATGGTTATACCAGAGTCAAATGGAAATTTCCTGGTTAAGGTGAGAGGGAATTATATTGCCTCATTTGTATTCCCTGTGATGGTTTTCAGTTAGGAATATGAACTCCTATTACAGCAAGAGCATTAATTATGTGAAATTTGTTATCATGTTTGAGCTCATTTCCCACCTCACACCAAAATGTCACCCTTTAATAATTATGCGTCTTATCAACACAGAAAAATGTAATGAATAAACAACTGAAACTGTTTTTGATGGGAACTGTGTATTGTATCATTTCCGGTCTGGATTTAGAAAACAACACTGCACTATCGCTGCTGCTAATAAAGTGCCCAGCTATATTATTGAAGCCCTAGATAGTAAAAATACTTTACTTTGGTTTCATTTATAAATCGATTTGTGGCACAATGTTGATTCAATTGTCCGTCCTTTTAAAAAAAGAAAACATTTGGGTTACCGTAAATGATAAAATACTCACTGTATCAAAAGTATACCCCAAAAAACCTAATATGTGTTGGCATGATTTTTGTGTAATAAAATCGCTTACAATATTTTCTGTTTAAAGTTACAGACAATTTTACAGCTTCATTGCTATGATGACGATACAAAACAACAATAAAAAAAAAAACTAAATTTTATGGTTTACACACAATGCACATCCAACACATTGCATCTGAATGTATCAAACCATTCACTCAAGCACTGCAGCACTATAAACTAAATATCAAACAGTCATGACATGCATGAATGGAATTGGTTACTTACAGTTTTGTGGTTGGATCAAATTGTGTTTTTAACTGTCCCATCGTTCAATAAAAGTTCATTTGCAAAGCTTGAATCATATTGTGACTGGCTCACATGCAATTCACATTAATATGAGCTGAAAACATGCAATCCACGCTGAAAAATGATGCACACACTTCTAAATCTGCACTGATGTGACCAGTAACTTGGTTAAACTTCAGTCATTATTTCCTGATGTTGGGATGCTTCAACAGAGGCCTAAGCTGAGACGCTGATCTTTACAGGCACGACATATTCAATCTTCCATTGTCTGTTTACTCTGGACGAGACAATGTTCTCCCAGTCAGCGGTAGCAGAGGAATGGAACAGGAAAGAAGCCATTTTAAAACTTGCACCGCTCTTAAAATGCGGCAAACATAGCCAGAAATGCAGTAAAACAGTCAAATACCTTCATTTAGTGCATGTTTACTTGATTATAGTCATAACAGAAAGATGAAAAATGTCAGTCTCCTATTAAGAGTTATAACTTGACATTGCGTCTGTTAAAAGCGGCACAAGATGAATGGTCAAAGCAGTTATTCCATTGCATTTTTGGGTAGAAAAACATTTACAAATAGTCCAGGTAGGCACAAGACGATATCATCATAAAGTCTTTTCAATGTAGCGCAATATAAGGCCTATCTGTCTTGTTCTATCCTCTTCACCCTTCTGGCTGAGCACCTGTGGGCTGGCCATGTAAAAATAGGCGTTGTTGTCTTGCTGTATTGACAGTCATGTGCTGATGTATTCATCTGTTTGACTTCACAAAGTAGGTAGAATCCAAAAAATATTCAGCTTTGTTTAAATAAATGTTCTTTTTGTACTGAGGAGAAGGTTTTGAGTTTTGAAACTTACAATGTTTTTTATAGAACAATGACCTCTTGCATGTTAAAAGATGAAGGTTAATTGTATTCCTTATGTCATGACCTCTTTAATTAGAGGGTCAGAATGTCAGGTTCAGAAATCACCCAAACTTCAAAACAGACATTAAGTTTGACTCCCCTAATCCTGATTGTATATAACATAGTGACCTGCTGTACAAGGATACTCCATCAAAGACTTCTTAGATTCTCTTTCTTTTTCCACAGGTGGGCTTCCTTAAAACTCAGCACAAGTATGAGATTGTGTTTACGTTGCCTGAGGTGCCAGGGCTTGGGAAAGATGTCTGTCCGGCCCCCATCCCAAATCCACACCTCCGGATCACTAATTTAACCAAATCTCCAGATGGTAGGTTCACCAGTCCTGGTTCAAAAACATATTTTATTATATTTTATGTACCATGGTATTCTTTGAAGTACCTTGTTAGTGCCATGTAAATACTATGGTTATGTAGGATACAAAGGCAAATTGCAGTTACTACACTTTCTGTTCAAATTGAGTTTGAACCAAAATTAGGTCTCTCTTGATATGATCTGCATTATTCTCTGAGAAAATGGAGTAAAACCATTTTATACTCAACATGGTTTGCTGGACAATTAAAAAAAAACTTTGAAGCCATTGTTTCTCACTTGGTTGGCGTAGTTGCATTGTTTTGGCTCTGTAGGGCAGAGGTGTGCAGCAACAGAACTTTTTCTGTAAGAGAAGTAAAACTATTGAAACAACTGTTGAAGAAATGTATTCACATCTTCCCCGGTTTAAAGGTACAATCCGTCACTTCTGCAATTGTAGCATTGATAATAGCAAAGCAACAATAAAGCCCAAAGTATACTTTGATTTTGACAAGAACGCTCAGAGTCTGCATACAGGTGAACGCGAGTTACACAAATGCAGGTATTTCCAGACTTCCTCACACACCCGCTTTTGAAGTTTTTGCCTTCGTCTGCTATTGTCTGCCGGCGAGTGCATCTTCATGACAACAATGGCTCAACTGTGAGTTTTGCCACTTTTTGGACCCACTAATTAGTGCAAATAATTCACACTCAATAATATTTGACACTTGTCACACTTAATTCACATAATTCACACTTGTATAATTATTAAGCATGTAGCTTTTATGACCTCATAGTAATTGAAGGACAACTATTTGTACTTTTCTAAATTATATTTGTGACTGCATGCAGGACCATTTAAAATGAATGTATTGAATATTTAAAATGAAAAATGTGCTTAAAAATTGTGGCAATCTTAAAAGACATTGTGACCATTTCAGAAATTCTAACCTAAAATATTGATGTGTAATTTATTTTACTTTATTATTTTACTGGACACGTTCATTCTAATGAACAACATGGCAACATAGCTTAAAGTTTATGTGCAAACCCAAAGGTTATTGTGTATTAACTGAAGCATTTGTTATTTTCATCATCGTTTTTATTCAATTTTGGTTATTAAATCTTTAGTTGTCTTAAAAATATTTGTTTTTGGTGAACTATCCCTTTAAAATGGTGCAGAATCACCTCTGTATATAAAATATTATAATTAAAATTTAAAGGGATAGTTCACCCAAAATGTTTAATTCTCTCATTATTTACTCACCCTCGTGACATCCCAGATGAGTATGACTTTCTTTCTTCTGCAGAGCACAAAGGGACATTTTTAGAAGAATATCTTAGCTCTGTAGTGCCACACAATGCAGTGAATGGGGGCTGTGATTTTGAAGCTCCAAAAAGCACATAAAGACAGCATAAAAGAAATCCACAAGTCTTCAGTAGTTAAATCAACAGCTTCTGAAACAATATGAAAGATGTGGGTTAGAAACATCAATATTTAACTTATTTTTTAACTGAAACTCTACACTTTCTCATTCAGCCACCTACTGGTCAAACATCAAATATTGATCTGTTTCTCACCCACACCTATCATATCACTTCAGAAGACTTGGATTTAACCACTGGAGTCTTACAGGTTATTTTATGTTTCTTTTTTGTCATTTTTGGAACTTCTAGGTTTTGGACACCATTCCCGTTCATTGTTAGGATACTGAAATAGTCTTTTAAAAATCTTTGTGTTTTTTATTTTATAAGAAAGAAAGTCTTACACATCTGGTATATGTAAATCTTTTTGGGTGAACTATACGTTTAAGTGGAAAATTCAAACATAGTTTCTCAGCCCTGTTAACAGTCCTAGCGTGAACGAGTTTCTCTCATGAACGCACAAAGGAGAGCTGAGCTGAAGTGATTTTTTTGGTTTGTTTTGTGACTCCATATATTCCCATACTTCCATTTGTGTTCTTTACTATATGTATAATAGACTGTTATTTTAAAATGTGTCAAATATTACTAATAAAGAATGACCAGGTGTCTCCAGACATTCCACTAAAAGTCTAATTGTGACCTAATATTAGCTGTGAATGAGAAGTCTCCTGCTCACATCTGAGCTGTCAATGTGTGGGGACTAGTGATAAAGATCAGATCATCATGCTTTTCTATAAATGAGGCAGACATATCATTCTTGCTGCCTTTTCTAGAGTGCCTGATATTTGTATATTGATGGCTGAATTTGCTCTGTTATTCTGTCCATCTCTCTCTTGCTCTTTGGTTGAATGGTTTCCCATGTTTATCTGTCTGTAGGAGGTCTAAGGGTGACGTGTGAATATATGGCCCATCAGGAGGGAGTGATGAGTGAGGAGCTTCAGATTGTTAGTGAGAGCAAAGATGATGTGTTTGTGAAGGTCAAAGTTCATGCCCGTGTTATGGGTAAGTGAGAGCTGCATGTTAAAGTAAATGTTGTAGCCTTTCTAATATTGTGTCCATAGTAATTTAATATCTGTTATCTTCAAATAAAAGTTACGAGATGTTAAGAGGTTACAAGCAAGAACCGGCTTGACATTAATGATAAACTTACAAAAACACACAAAACATAAAAACATGGCAGCTGCCTGTAGTTCTCCCCTGAACTGCCATCTCTGGTCGCCTTTATCCCTCGCTCGCCTCATCAGGCTGATTGGTGTGCCTCATTCCGGGCTGGCCCTGCCCTCCTCCGTGCTACATGAGAATAATTGCCAATAATGAATGAATGGTAAAAACTTGCTAAAAAACATTCCACTATTTTGGATGGATAAAATAAAGTCTCACCTAGGGCTGGGCGATATGGCCAAAAATAGCATTTGAATCAATATTTATCACAATGTACATTTCATACCATTAATTGGTATGAGTAACAGCAGATCGAGGTAGCCACTAGCTAATCGGCCGATTTAATGACTTTAATTCAGTTAGCTAGGTATGTGTATCACTTCACTAACTTCTTGCATTTTTAGCAATACCTGATTCAATCATATATTGTAGAACATTAGCTAAACATCGAAAATTTAGTTTTTTGTTGATAAATATCAATATCGTCTCATCATTAAATTATATTATAAATATTCTGTTTCAGTCTGACATGCATCCCTTGATAGCACGCATGCATCTCTCAGACGTCTATTTGATGTGTGTGTTTACTTCTGGAAGATTTAGGTTGTTTGCTCATCTACAATATGTCTTTACGACATTTCCTCTCGGAGGTCAGTAAGTTAGCTGTGGCTTTAAGAAGTTTAGAAAATTCTAGAAAATGAAGTCAAGCCTATAGACAATTTGCCAGTTAGCGTCTGATAGGAGGTGTACTGAATGTGAGGTGTCCCACTGGATGTATTTTAAGGCCTACATTCAAACTCCGTTACTGCTTGACATAATGGGAAAATCAAGAGAAATCAGCCAAGACATCAGAAAAAAATGGTGGACCTCCACAAGTCTGGTCCTTGGGAGCAATTTCCAAATGCCTGAAGGTATCACATTCATCTGTTCAAACAATAGTACGCAAGTATAAAAACCATGGGACCATGCAGCCATCATACAGCTCTGGAGGGAAGACGCATTCTGTCTCCTAGGGATGAACGTAGTTTGGTGTGAAAAATGCAAATCAATCCCAGAGCAACAGCAATGGACCTTGTGAAGGTGCTGGAGAAAATAGGTAGACAAGTATCTATATCCACAGTAAAAACGGATGCAGTTTGCAAGTGCCCATGGGGACAAAGATCTTTCTTTTTGGAGATATGTCCTCTGGTCTGATCAAATTTAAATGTAACTGTTTGGCCATAATGACCATCGTTATGTTTGGAGGAAAAAGAGTGAGGCTTGCAAGCCGAAGAACACCATCCCATCCGTGAAGCATGGGGGTGGCAGCATCATGTTATGACTGGTGCACTTCACAAAATAGATGGCATCGTGGGGAAGAAAAATTATGTGGATATTGATGCAACATCTCAAGACATCAGCCAGGATGGGTCTTCCAAATGGCCAATGACCCCAAGCATACCTCCAAAGTTGTGTTAAAATGGATTAAGGACAACAAAATCAAGGTATTGGAGTGGCCATCACAAAGCCTTGACCTCAGTCTGATAGAAAATGTGTGGGCAGAACTGAAAAAGCGTGTGCGAGCAGGAGGCCAACAAACCTGACTCGGTTACACCAGTTCTGTTTGGAGGAATGGGCCAAAATTCCAGCAACTTATCCTGAGAATCTTGTGGAAGGCTACCCAAAATATTTGACCCAAGTTAAACAATTTAAAGGCAATGCTACCAAATACTAACAAAGTGTATGTAAACTTCTGACCCTAAGGGAATGTGATGAAAGAAATAAAAGTTGAAATAAATAATTTCACATTCTTAAAATAAAGTAGTGATCCAAACCGGCATAAGACAGGGAATGATTTCTATGATTAAATGTCATAAATTGAGAAAAATGAGTTTAAATATATTTGGCTAATGTGTATGTAAACTTCTGACTTCAACTGTACGCAAGCAAAATGGGTTGTGAATGTTTGATTCAAACTGTGCTTGGTGGAGAAGAGAAGAATGTCAGATGTGGGGGTATTTTTTGCCCTCTACTGGTGCATTGCTGTAAGAATTGATGTAAAATATCAACAATCAACAATTTTAGTAACTTATACAAGTAACTTATTTGATCAGCATATCTGTTTTCTTACCTTTTGAATTAATGTGCTATTGTTTTCCACAAATGCTGTAAACTCAGTGTGAACCTTGTATTGAACCTGGATTATTCCTTTAAGGACTAAGTGTTTTAGTATAAATCATTCCAGTTTTTTCATGTAGCTCTGTTTCATCAAGTGCTCTCAATGCATTGTGTGGGAGTGCTGATATAATGTCTTTGCATGCTATTAATGTCACCAAATGAAAAAAAAATTCCATGCTGTGAGATCTAATAAATAGCGATGATTCAGCCTCTCAGATGGTCTGCTCCAGTTAAAAGACAAACTTTTCCTCTCTCTCTTTCTCTTTCTGTTAGACCGTCACCATGGGACTCCCATGCTGCTGGAAGGCGTGCGATGCATAGGAGCAGAGCTAGAGTATGACTCCGAGCAAAGCGACTGGCAAGGATTTGACTAAACGCTTAAACCTCATAGACTTTCTAATCAGTGCTATCATATCTGCTATGTGGGTGGGGGTATTGCTAGTTGCTCAACAATCTGTAGTAGAACCCAGTCAAGGCTTCTTTTGTCTGCACGCAGCATTTCAGAACACTGTGGTTACTAGTTTGTTCTTAATGTTACAATGAATTGCCGGAATGATATGTTTATTGCAGCTCCCTGTGATTTGTCTCTTTTTTTTCTTTTGTTTTCAGTTTCGCAAGAAAACAATCAAGCAGTGTGTTATTCTCTAACTGAATTCCAGTGTAATGGTTGAATGTTTTTTTTTTTCTTTGTTTATTACTGTACTTTGTTGCTCCAGGCTGATGTTATTAATACTGGATAATCGAGTTATCTCTTGGGAATTCTTGAACTGAATGTGAGCCAAACATAGGAACTGTGGGTGCTACAGACCACAAAATCAATTCTGTATCATGAAACTTTTTGCCATTTGTTGTTGAAATGGATTCAAGTAAATCATTTGGATTCATCACTTAAAAAACAAATGTTGGTCTTCATGAAAATGATTGTCACTCTAAGGGCTGTTCGAAACTTTTGGCAATGTATTTGTCTTTTGTTTGTTACATTGGTCCCCATTTGTAGAGTGTAGGTGCCTAACATTATGTGCTTGTCTATTTCTTTTAATGCCAGCATGTCATTTTGTATCCATTTCACGCTGAATGTTGCAGGCCTTAATGAAATGTCTCTGTTTGAATTCATTTAACCGTATATGTGACGTCCCTGAATTTCTAATTAACTACTAAAAATATGAATATGAAATCTAGCCTACCTTTCAAAAGGTGAATGTTCTTGAAATCTGCAGTCTACATGTTTAATACATGTTACATTTCTATTAGTTATATGTATATCTCGATCAGCCACAACTTTAAAACCACCTGCCTGATATTGTGTAGGTCCCCCTCCTGCCACCAAAACAGCGCCAACCTGCATCTCAGAATAACATCGAGATGATATTCTTCTCATCACTTTTGTAAAGAGCGGTTATCGGAGTTACTGTACACTTTATCAGTTCAAACCAGTCAGGCTGGTTTGACCTCTTTCATCAACAAGACATTTCCATCCACAGAACTGTCACTCACTGGATGTTTTTTGTTTTTGGCACCATTCAGAGTAAATTCTAGAGACTGTTGTGTGTGAAAATCCCAGAAGATCAGCAGTTACTGAAATACTCAAACCAACAATCATCTATGAGGTTATCTAATCACGCAGAGGTTATAAAATCACGCAGATACAGTTTAGGAGCTTCAGTTAATCTCAGTGATTTCGACCGTAGCATGAATATTGGTGCCAGACGGGCTGGTTTGAGTATTTCTGGGATTTTCACACGGAACAGTCTCTTGAATTTACTCTGGATGGTGCCAAAAACAAAAAACATCCATTTGAGGGGCAGTTCTGTAGATGGAAATGTCTTGTTGATGAGAGAGGTCAACAGAGAATGGCCAGACTGGTTTGAACTGGCAAAGTCTACAGTAAATAAGATAACCACTCTGTACAATTGTTATTAGGAGAATATAATCCCAGAATGTTATTCTGAGATGCGGGTTGGCGCTGTTTTGGCGGCACGAGGGGAACCTACACAATATTAGGCAGGTGGTTTTAATGTTGTGGCTGATTGGTATATATAAATAAAAAAGGTTTCTTCCAGTCTGCTTTGTTTGACGGCTTATCTTAATTCTCTCTCTCTCTCAAAATGATCTTTTACTATAAATAAATAAAGTTGCTTTTTGAGTTGAAATGCTTGTAAAATTATTTGTGCAGTAAAATTACATTGAACATCCACTAGTGGGCAGTCTACTCCATCAAATAAACGGTGTGTATTTTTTCAGTGTAACACAGTAAGTTGTATTGTATATTTAGAAAATCTACAGGATATAAATCGGATACAAAATATAGAAAACGCATTTCTCATTCATTCATTGACTTGTTGGGGTTTTTGGAGTGGAATATCGCACCTATTTTGCCAACCCAGATTTAGTAGGGCATCAGAAGGATTTAAAGTTCATTGCCTTTCAAGATTGTATTTTTAATTGTTTAATTCTAATAACCTAACAGGAAATGCTGCATAACCATGATAATATTTTGTCTTGTGTTATAATTTTCCTTCTGATGAGATGGAGATCCATAATTCCAGGAATATTCCAGGTTCAATACAATTAAAGCTCAATCGACAACATTTGTGGCATGATGTTGATTACCACAAAAATAATTTACATATCAAATAAAAAAGGTAATATCTGGGTTACAGTGAGGCGCTTAAAATGAAAGTGAATGGGACCAATCCATATACTTTAAAATACTACGTTACAAGATGTAAACAATATTCGTGTTAATGTAATTTTAGTGTGATAAAATCAATTACTAACCTTTTCTGTGGAAAGTTATATCCAGTTTTACAACTTTGATGCCAACGTAATGCTGTAAACACTAAAACGACTATGTTTCAAACAACTTTACAAGCCAAATATTACAAAGGTTTTAACAGACAGATCAATGGAAGTGTTTTTAAACCCTCCAAAACTGGCCCCATTCACTTCCATTGTAAGTGCTTCACTGAAACACAGATTTTTGCTTTTTTTTTAAAGAAATTGAGGGACAAGTTGAAAAAGATTTCTTGTGGTAATCAACATTATGCCACAAATGCTGTTGATTGAGCTTAACTTGTATTGAACCCGGAATATTCCTTATAATAATACTGACCCGAATCAGCATGTCAGTGTTTGAGTTTTTGTAAATCAGTAATATTTTAGATGTCTTCGCTTAAGGGCAGAATTGTGTCTCTATGCCAGAGCGTCAGTGCCATTATGTGTCACTGTAACATTGCATCAAGGCACTTTAAGGTCTGATAACAATTTTAGGTAGCCTAAGCGGTACAAGCAGCTGCAATTGGGTGCCAAACCTCAACTGGGGCCACCCCCAGTTTGCTGTAGGGTCCCATACGCCTAGAAGTGTCTGATACTGATGACTAAATCAGAAGACAGGAATCACACTCTTATGAACTTACCTTGCTTTATGCAGATATGCAGACTGAGCTAGCACCAGCATGTTTTCAAACTCTTGAATGGGTCTTCTGATGCTGGTTACCTATATCTGAGATATTGATACATACATGTGAAGACACAAACTGGCCAACACTTATCCAAAATTGCACATAATTTTCAATTAATAGGTGGCAAATGTAGTGATTGCTACAACATTGGCAGTATGAAAAAAGACATGTGACAAAGTAGGTAATAAGCTTCAAGTATTAGTTAGTAGAAAGTCATCTAAAGGCATTGCCCCTTTGTTTCCTAAAATAAGATACTTCAGTCACAAAAACAAACACATCTTTGTAATTCTGGGTAAAATTACTAAATCACATAGTAATAACAATTGCTTTTCAAATGAATGTATCATCATGGCGTAGTTATATTTATATAAAATACACTACATTCACTTTATCATATATACATAGCCAACATTATTTATCATATTCCAAGTTTTGCGAACCACTGTTTAAATATGTGCATCATTCGCAAGTTTGTTTGCATAATTGGCTAGATTTACATGCACCCTCATAATGCGATTACAATGCGATTACAATGCGATTAAACCTTTGCTCGTGTAAACAGAATATTGTGATAATGCTATTAATCAGAGTAATGATAATCGCAGTAACATGTGGAGTACTACTATTTTAATCGCTTTGTACTGGTATGTTAACGCTTTAATTACATTTCTTCCACTCTGATCAAAGTGCACCAGTGCTGCAGAAGGATGATGTTACGCTCAAGCAGTGGCGGAGCTAGGGGATGGCTAGGGGTGGTAGGCACCCCCCTCGCATTTGCCCTTTTTGTCATTTTTTTGGTCATTTTTGGTCACAATTTAGTTCTTTAGAGGTGAAATCATCTCTATACAAATGTACAAACTTAACCTGTGCTCACCAAGGTCGCCAACCCCCCCCCAAGTGATTCAGATGAGATAGTTCATCCAGTGTAGTCCAACAACCAAATGAGTCTTATGAACCGATCCTTTTTAGTGAATCAAAACAGAGCAACCACTGTAATCCGACAAACAAATGACTCGTATGAACCGATTCTTTTAAGTGATTCAAAATAAGTAGGACATCCAGTGTATTCCGAAAATCAAATATTAATTATGGAACAATAAGGATATTCTCTACAAGAATAAATCACTTTAATTGACAACTGGTTCAAAAACGATCTTCTTGGTCAGCTTTTTAATTCACAGGGTAGACATTACAACTATTTAGATTTTTTACAGAAATATAAAATTCTTATAACTGCTAATGAATATGCAATTGTTTTTAATGCAATTCCCTCTGGAGTGTCTTTTCTGTTGCAACGCTTTACATTTCCATGGCCATGTACTTACTGTTTGAACCTAACTGACACAATGAACGGAAATCTATGCTTTATGCTTCTATGCTTCTTTCTGCTTTAAAGATGTTTTCTTTGGTTTGTTTGACTACTCAAAAGAGAAAACAGGACAATATTACATAATTAATTTGTGTTTCATTCTAGCTAAATTTCACATACATAAGCAAAAATTGACTGGCTCTAAACCTTTCTTTTCTCTATTCAAAAATGATGTAGACAATTACATGAAAACTATCCAAAGCTCTGTTAATATCAAAGCATTGAAAACTGTATCTCTATATTAATCCTTTTATCCTCTTAAAGTAAATGCATTGCATTGTTCCTGGTTTTTGTTTTTGTTTTTTTTTCCTTACCATGGCAAATTATTTGTATTTGTGTATCTTTGTCTTTTTTGTTTTGTTTTTTCCATGTTTATCTGTATTGCTTTTATGCTTTGTGATATTTCATAATAAAAAAAAAAGTTCAAATAAAAAAAAAAAACTATTATAATAAAATAAAATAAAAAGTATTCCGAAAATCAAATGATTCTTATGAACCGAATCGTTTTAGTGAATAAAAACAGACAGAGCAACCAGTGTAATCCGACTAACAAATTAGGCTACTCTTATGAACCGATTCTTTTAAGTGATTCAAAAGAGATTGCGCATCCAGTTTAGTCCGACAAACAAATTACTTTTATGAACCGAATCTTTTTAGTGAATCTAAACAGACAGCGCTTCCAGTGTAGTCGAAATGACTCTTATTAACCGGTTCTTTAAATAAAGCGTTCAAAGATTCTCATAAACTAACTAATCTTCCTTATGCCAAACTGTATTTAAAGATACATATTTGCAAAAGGATATTTTGGTAATATTGTTTTATTTTAAAAAAACATTAAAACATCACATTTCTTTTGGCAAGTAGAATGTAAACAAGATTGAGGTTGATTGCCATATAATTAATATTTTTACTTGAATAAAACGAGTCAATTTATATGTTACCTGACCAAACATTTGTGTAGGACAATAAAATGTGACTACACATTTACATCAAAATCAGTCTGGCACCTATAAATGACTAAAGATTAAGACAATTTAGAATGAGACAGGTGCCATGTTGTATTTGTGGTTGGGGTGTAATGTGTGTGTCGGGCTGTATAAGCTCCACGTTGCAATTAAACCCAAATTTTTCATCGAAATGGAAATCCAGAGGCTTAACTGTGTTCAAGTGCTTTAGTTATAATTATTGTCACCAACGTGTATTCAATTTTCGCATTGCAAAATCAACAGCAAAAACCTTTCCCGATTGAACATCAAAAGTCTTTCAAACACAACACAATCGTCTAGAGGAGATCGGGGCTAGTTGTCACTTTTTTAATCCAGTGAAAATTTCTCAGGGTTTATTAATTTCTCAGGGTATATTTAAAAATCACTTCTGTACAGCCACAAGTCTTCTAAACAATATATATTTACAACACGTTATTGCTTATAGCGGGGCGTGTTGTCACAGCGGGAACCTGCTGTTTGTTGACAGATTTGAGAATACCAATTTATTTTTATTTTTTTTTATATTTAAATATTAATAGCCTATATTTAGAGTAAAAAAAAAAAAAACAATTTTCAATTTTACTAAATATAGCTTGAATGGAATTAAATAATAATATTTCAGTAAATAATCAAATAGTGTTTGAATATAAACACTGTTTGAGAAAGCATATATGCAATTTGGCTGGTGCGTTTAATCGACCACTATTTCCTCATTTTTAAATGGTCGGCATCTGCCCACAACTGTGTCAGAAGTGTGAGCTGTACCTTGAGCAGTATAAAAATACTAACAAACAGGTGATGATGATGATGATAATAATAATAATAATAATAATAATAATAATAATAATAATAATAGTAATAATAGTAATAATAATAATAGTAATAATAATAATGCTTTCCTTTACTTTGTGAATTTTGAAATACATATTGTGTAAAATAAATTTATTTCATTTCAGTAATTGAATATTTTCAGTCATTTTAGTCATCAAATTGTTGTAGTTGAATATACAATTTCCACAACACTTAGGTGACCGCTTGACTCACAACTGTGCTCACACAAACTGTTAAATGAAGCAATCTAAATGTAAATATCAGCATTAGGCGATATGTCCATTGGCCACCTTGCAATCGGCCATTAGAAACCCCATATCGCTTGAGCAGTAAGTTATCAATCAATCAATCAATCAATCAATCAATCAATCAATCAATCAATCAAGCAATCAATCAATCAAGCAATATTTATTTATAAAGCACATTTAAAAACAACCATGGATGACCAAAGTGCTGTACAAGGTCAAATTATTATTACAATAAAACATAGAAATAAAATGAATATAAAACAGGTCACAATAATTAAAGAGTAGGCTATTGAAAGCCAAAGAGAAAAAAGATGTCTTCAGAGTAGACTTAAAGATTGAAATTGAGGGAGCTAATCTAATATGTAGAGGTAGACTATTCCATAGTTTCGGTCCAGCGACTACAAATGCTCGATCACCACGTTTTTTAGATCTAAAGAGAGTAAACCAAAATCTGAAGATCTCAGAGTTCTAGAAGGAGTATATATGGCTGAAGCAAGTTTGACAGATATTTAGGGCCAAATTATGTAGTGCTTTGTAAACTGTTTGTATTTTTTTTTTTTTTTAATGCTTTATATTAAAAATGCAAACATGACCATTTACTTTTGAAGGGAAAAGGAAAAGCGCAGGCCATGGCTTGTTTGGATGTGTTTATGGGAAACGCATGGGCTGTTTTGCAACTCTTGTATGGAAAAGGAAACGGCCAGTGTGTGAGACAGTGAGGGCAAGAGAGCAGTGGAAGCAATTAAAGCTCTCTTGACTGTACTGTGTGTTTGCGGACATGAGTGACAGCTCCATTCATAACATTCACGGTTTAATCTGTGCTGAGCAGCTGAATTCAATAATGAACAATTTCGCCACTGAATGATAAACACTGTTGAAAGTGGCAAAACTGCAATTATGTCATTGCGGCCTCCATAATGGGATTGATCCCTCAGATAAGGGATTCTGGATGTTGCTGTTGTGTAGCCTATTATGGAAACGGTTCAATGATGAGATGAACACCTGCGGTTCATGTGCTGTGAGGGAAGAACAAATAAACATCACTTTCCTACAACCGCAGCGGTAGGCTATTATTATTAAGTATTTGCATCTATTTGATTTTATTTAAATAATACTATTTTCAAAATGTATGTATTAAAATTCTTTAGAATCAGCATAACAATCTTAATTCTGAAATCTATTAAATGTAAACAGTTAGAATTTATGAACTTGGTTAAAGGGTAACTAAACACCTGCTCAGAGTCTGACTCCACCCACTAGAAATATTTGAAAATGCAGGAAAAGTGGGCAGACCCCGGCGGGGATAAAGGGAACGAACCGAGTGCGGGGCTGGGGGGGGGGGGGGGGGGCACCTGAGACTCGTAGTGACGGATTAATTGACAGCTGTTGTCAGACTCTATGTTATTATTATTCCTCACACGGTCGCAAGACGACATGTACATGAATCTGGCGTGGTGAGCTGGAACCTGCTTACGTCAGCTGTCACCGCTTACGTCACGAAGTACCGCAACAGCCAATAGGAAAATTCAACTGCAGTAGCCACCGTTCAACCTGAAGAGGGCAGCACTCAGACGTTTTTACACCATATATTGTAGAATTAAAACACTTTATACACAAATGTCAAAAAATTACTTGAATCAATGACCAGTACTAATAAAGCCCCATGCTTACAGATCATTAACTAAAAAAAGTTGGTTTAGGGTTTAGTTACCCTTTAAATATGGCAAGCTATGAAACAAGCACGAGATTACATACAAATTCGAGAATGAAATCGTTTCGAGATGGAAATGACGTCAGAGTTCTCTCTGCCTTTCCCGGTCTTTTCAACGTTTCACCCCAGTGCTGCTCAATGCATCGTGACCTTTACCTGTGTCGTGTAAGTTACATCTATATACATATATGACCTGCCAATTATCAGTGCAGTTGATATCGTATCATAGCTACTAATATACTGACAATAAAATCCGACAAGTTACCCAACGAGTGGCTAAATGGCGGATGGTGCTGAAATATTAACAGTGACTATTCATATTAAAATATCGTCGCTGTCGGATGAAAACCTCGTATCTCCAAAAAAGGCGATTTTACAGGAAGAGGAAAAAACGTTCAAGATTTTAGCATGAATTAATGAAACGCATCAAAGTTGCCAATCTGACTATATTTCCTGTCATAAAACCACTATTCACTTTATGAGCACTATTGTGGATTAGGCTAGCTGAGCTGATCCTGAAGTTCGCATTTTACCGTTCTGATTCGCCTCTGAGATTTACCAAGCATGAAATATTTGCTATCGATTATAATTTATTACGTCAATATAGATTTATGTGGCAATGACAATGAGAATACAATTTCCTGCTTTGGCACAACTGCAGGCTCTCCTTGCTCAACAAGCAGTTGCCTCATTTTACAGTTTCATAATACCTTTGTCTTATCTTATCAGCTATAATAACAGGAGAAACACGTTGCCTTCTGTACTATCTTGAGCTCATCATGAACGAGATTCTTCCTCAATTAATATAGCATTACACAACTCTTTGACTATTAATTACAGTAAACATCACAACATTAAACAATCTCAAAATGGAGATACCAAATGTCACATCAATTTGTATACAGGGCAACCTCTTAGACCGAGTAAGTATGTAGGCTACAAAGAGATTGATTTATGTAATATTTCAATGTACTCACTTGTTACTGACACCACAACTGATATTGTTCTTTGTCTTTACTTACAAAAATTGTCTTTTGTCTTTTTATTTACAGATGCTGTATGAATGTGGCCATGTGAAGTGTGTGATATTTCATTAGCTACCAGGTATGGTTTGCTAAAACATTTTAGGTTGAGACATTTCCACTACGGCCGCACATGCGTCTATGCAGATTGTCCATGTACATTCAAAACTTGGAAGAACCATTTGTGTCACACATATCAAACAAACAGGACGCTAGAAACAGCAGATGTTCAGGTAACTAAGTTCTCATGTCAGACATGTGGATGTGAAGAACTATCAACTGAGAAGAATTAATTTACTCATGTAAATCAACATCTTAGGCAGTATGAAACCATAACTTGTATGTTTGAGGTATGTTTGAGGGATGTGTGTATCAGACAAACATATATATAGTACATTTAACTTGCATACAAATCTGGGGATTATGGAAACATAATCCCCACACTCTAAAAGATTTTAAAGCAGGTGTAGTTAAAGTCACTGCTCAGTCTAATGAATCTGGTAGTCCTGTAGACGAAAGACCCTCATCTTCTGCAGACGTAGATTTTGGTACTCTGTCAGATGCAGATATTGATGTTGATACTTCAGATGACCTTCCAAACATAGTGGAACAAAAAATAGGCTCAATTCTATTGAAGTTGGAAAATGTTTTTCATGTTCCGTCTACAGCAATTGATCAATTGCTTGATGAGCTACACTACCTGCTAAGTACTATGTCTGTGCCTGTAACTTGTAACAGTCTTTCTGAATTTTTCAAAAACCTAGAAGTTGATTGCTTAATTATTAAGGAACTAGGTGATATACTGTGTAAATCGAATCCTTTGGTGAGAACAATAGGGCAAGGTGGCCCTCTTGCTACAGATTATAAGAGAAAGGAGTACTTTAAGAAAGTATTTAATGTTGTTGAGCTAGTGGAGTTTATTCTGGACCAAAAAAAGAGCAGGACCTTTCTATATGTCCCATTATTGCTTTCTTTGCAGCAGTGCTTGGTACTGAATTGTTAAATAGGGTTATCAATAGCCACAGAACACAGGGAAGTAATACAGAGAAGCTTGATCAGCAGTATCGCTCTATAAGAGATGGTTTGTACTTCAAAGAAAACCTTTCCTGTCAGGTGATGAGTTAAAAATGTGTTTAACGTTATACATTGATGCCTTTGAATTGTGTAATCCCCTTGGCACTTCCCGAAAGAAGCACTAATTGTGTAGTGTATACTGGATTCTGAATAACATGGCACCAGGCACTCATTCAGCACTTACCTCAATTTATTTGACAGTTTTGTGCAAGACTAACGATGTAAAGGTATATGGATATGGTCAAATATTAGAGCCACTTATACACGATCTTGTTACTTTAGAAGAGCATGGTGTGTTCATCTCAAAACTAGGAAAGTTTTTCAAAGGAACAGTCCATAGTGTAATAGCTGACAATTTGGGAGCCCACGGATTGGCTGGTTTTGTAGAGAACTTTTCTGGGAACTATATTTGTCGATTTTGTACTGGTCAGAATGTAGATATTCAATCAAAGGACATTCAGTCAGGTGCTTTTTTTGCTTCAAACCAAAGAAATACATGAAGCACATGTGAGATCTGCACAGGAAACTGAAACTAATTGCTTTGGAGTAAAGAGAGCATGTGTTTTAACCGAACATCTTCACCACTTTCACGTTAGCACAGGGTATCCCCAGATGTAGTGCGATTTATTTGAGGGAGTTGTCCCATTTGAACTATCTCTGTGTTTGAGTATTCTGATCTCTAAGAAGTATTTCAGTCTTGAATGTCTTAACAAGCTATTCCTCAAATTTCCTTACAAGTGGAGTGACAAAAAAAATAATTCTCACATTATACCAGACAGCTATTCATCTAAAAAGACAATAGGTGGCAACGCCCATGAGAATTGGAGCTTAATATGTTTGCTTCCATTTCTAAAAGGAGAATTGATACCAGAGGGTGAGCTTGTTGGCAAGTGATACTAGACTTGAAGGACATTGTAGAATTAGCTTTGGCACCTGTTCATACTAACGAGACAATTGCCAAATCTTGATGTCAAAGTGTCTGAGCACAGACAGAGACTACTTGAGCTTAACCCAGGTGGAAGGCTGAAACCTAAACACCACTATCTTGAGCATTATCCAGAACACCAAGCAATTAATCAGTTATCACATACATTCATCCAGGACTTGCTGCAGCTATATATTTAATTTTTTATAGAGATAGTTCTCGACATAGTAAATTATAATATGAGTGTCACGGTGTGTATCTTATTGTGGAAAAAAAACCGCGATACACGGCTCTATAAAGAAGAAAGACTTTGTTTTTTGTGAGTTAAAGATGGATCGAAATCAAGTGAACAAAAAGTTGAGAGGGTGTAGTCTTAACCCATTATAAATTTAAAATTTCTTTTTTTATTATTTGTGTTTTTTTGGTTTGATTTTCAATAAAAAATATTTAAAACTCCTTATGTACATTTACTTTAGCAGCTATACTGCAGAAGAACAAATTGTTAACAGATAATTTTGAATATAATATTTAATTTGTTTTAATATATAAATATTTTAAAATATAGAAAAATCCTTAAAACAAGATACGTTTACCTGAGAAGCAAAATTTAAGATATTTAAACTTGCTTTTAGAGCAAATATCTTCAATATATTATATATATTTTCCTTTACTGCACTGGCAGAAGTATGAACAAGTGGAAAAAATACACTTCTCAAAATACACTTCTATTTAAAAGCAAGTCTAAATATCCTATATGTTGCTTCTCAAGTAAATACTTTGTTTAAGAATGTTTTTAAAGTAAAACAAGACAAAAAAACTTTAGGAATAGGATGGTTTGCAGTGAGTTTTCCACCTGTAATTCAGTGAATGTTATTTAAATGTATTTTTAAAAGATGATTTTGTCCTCTTTATTGTTAGTAAGCACGTTTAATACAACCTTTTAAGTCAGGACACAAGCTGAATAATCGGCTAAGAGCTAATGATTAATCATTGCAATAATCGCTCTAATAATCATTAGATTAGTCGATTATAAAAATAATTGTTAATTGCAGCCCTAGTTCCAAGTGAGCCGAGCCGATACTAAATGTGATGTCAAAACCCTGCAGAGCACAGAGTTTGCAACAGCAATAGCAGTATCATTTGTTCACGTGACTTTTGAATTGTAAAAAGAACTGGCTGTACGCAAAACCACGCCGTGGTCAATAAACGAGGTTCAGACGTTCCTTCTCGTTAGCGAGAAACGAAAATGTCTTTCAGGAAGTGTCTCAGCTGTTGGCCGCACACAGCTACCACCGGACCTACCAACAGTGTAGGGAAAAGTAAAAGTGTTTGTAAAAGTGATTAAAGAACCATCAAGGAAAAGTGGAAGTGGTTCGACCAAATGGACGCTATCTAAACCGGCGAGCAATGAGAGGGAGAGTGCCCTGAGTGCCACGATGGAGGATGGTATGTTTTGTTATGTTAACTCTATACTCTGCTTGAAAGCTTCACTTTATTTATTTGACCAGCTACTGGAAAGCTTGCTTCTAAAACAACCAGGCCAATGTTACTGTTACACTTGTGTAAACTCACCAACAACTGCTTTATGTAGCACAATGAGCTAACAGCTAGCAGTCGTGTCATTTTTTTATGGTCAGTAATGTTTGTGTTGTGTTTAAGTTGATGTCACGGCAGTAGAGGTGGCGCAACTATGATGATCAGCTATAATCCCACCCACGTTGAGGCAGCACTAAACTGCAGTGGAAAAGCAAGCTCAGAAAAGGAAGCCGAGTCGAACCGTAATGTGCAGTGGAAACTGCCATTAGTGACCTTAGTGTCTTAAACATTGCTGTCCATGAATACAATGGGGAGTAATTATTGCTTTCCTCTGTCAAAAGGCAGCTGAGGATCTGAAGCAGTCAGTATGGCCAAAGCCATCTCAGCGGAGTCTTATGAGGTAAAGTGGATCAACTACATGTAAGTAACTGACTGCAATGGCTGGCTAAAATTTGATGTGCACCAATTTAAAAAATCGCACTAAACTTAAAGGTATTGGCTGCCTGAGCTCTGCTCTGAGGTAGGAGTCCGCCTTCTACTTTCAGTTGTTAATCTTCTACTTTCAGTTGCAGAAGTGATAACTTTTCATCCGTTTTATTTTTCAGGCTTTTTGAAGGTGGTCCAAGGGTACAGTTCAAGGTCACTATGACCTTTATGTCCATCCCATTCTAGTGAATGCGATATCTCCTTAACACCTTAAGGATGAGATGATTCGTTTTTTTGTGGTCAAAAGTCAAGGTCTCTGTGACACAGCTCATTGTTCTCTTTGTCATCCAGGACATTGAATCTAGAGAGGCTGAGTTGGGGCAGACAACGATGGGCATCTATGCTGTTCGGGTGGAGGGTGCCGGTCCAGGAGACAGACATTTTGCAGATGTTGCCGTGGTACTTGAAGACGTGAAAGTTCTGCAAAACCTGAACAAAGTGTCACCACACTTCTACACGCTTAACTTAAGCTACCATGACTGGCGTCCTGTTGCTCTGACCCTCATCATCAGCAAATGCTTTGAGAGGTTAATCAGAGATCACATCTGCTCTGTGCTGCCCACCTCTCTGGACCCATTGCAGTTTGCCTACCTGAACAACCGCTCCACTGATGATACCATTGCATCTACAATACACACTGCTCTCTCCCACCTGGAGAAAAGGAACACATATGTGAGAATGCTGTTTGTAGACTACAGCTCAGCATTCAACACCATAGTGCCCTCCAAGCTTGATGTGAAACTCCGGGCTCTGGGCTTAAACAGCTCGCTGTGCAGCTGGATCCTGGATTTCCTCTCATCTCTTCAACACTGGAGCCCCGCAGGGCTGTGTTCTCAGCCCACTCCTGTATTCCCTTTACACACCGGAGCACCAGTGGAGAGAGTCAGCAGCTTCAAGTTCCTCTGTGTCCACATCACTGAGGAACTCACATGGTTCGTCCACACGGAGGCCGTTGTTAAGAAGGCTCACCAGTGCCTCTTCTTCCTGAGACAGCTGAGGAAGTTTGGAATGGACCACCACATCCTCACACAGTTCTACACCAGCACTGTAGAGAGCATCCTGACTGGCTGCATCACCGCCTGGTACGGCAATAGCACTGCCCACAACCGCAAAGTCCTGCAAAGGGTGGTGCGAACTGCCAGAAACATCATCAGAGGTGAGCTTCCCTCCATCCAGGACATGTGTAACAGGAGGATCATCAGAGACTCCAGCCACCCAAGTCATGGGCTGCTCTCACTGCTACCATCAAGCAGGCGGTATCGCAGCATCAGGACCCACACCAGCCGATTACATGACCTTTTCTTCCCCCAAGCAATCAGACTTCTGAACACTTGATTTCTCATGATCAATATACACAACACTGCACTTTATTAATCTATTATCTCACACTGGACTGTCATAATTATATTATCCACAATAGAACTACAGCATATATATGTATATATATATATATATATATATATATATATATATATATATATATATATATATATATATATATATATATATACTTTTTATTTTTATTGTATGTGTATTCTATATTGTGTGTATTGTTTACTGTACATTGTATATAAGTATTGTGTTGTGTAAGTATGTGTACATTTGATATGTAGATTATGTTGTTTATTGTAATTGGTATATGTCTCGTCACTGTCATGACTGCTATGTTGCTCGGAACTGCACACAAGACTTTCACCTACTGTTGCACTTGTGTATGGAATGATATTCCGGACATTATTCAAAAGGAATTGCAAATTGTATTTGCAATTGCGTTTTCAATTTGTGGACGCATAAAATGTGACATAATCCAAACGCAACTGCAAATCACGCATTACCGTTTGCATTTTCGTTTAAGCGAACGCACAGTGACTGCCAGATTTCAAATGGAAAAGCAAAGTCCGTTTGCAACTGTGTTTCTCATATCTTACGAGTTTTGGCCCTGTCATATTTAAATAGCAATTTCAATTACCACGTCTGCTTTTTCACTTTCTCAGCGTCGCGTATGTAGCCAGCCAAAACTCAAATGGAATACTATTTTTTTTTTATTTTATTTTTTTTATTTAACAAGACGATACATACAAGAAATATAAACAATCTTTCAAAACAAAAGAGAAATTATGGTTCAGAATACATTAAGAGAGGAAATGTGAAAGAAATTTAAATATATTCAACAATAGTCTAAAAAGAAAAGAGAGTAAGAGAAGAAAGAAAAAAAAAAAGAAGAAGAGGGCACAAAAGAAAAAAAACATTAAGAGAGAATATTAAACATGGCACTAATTCTGGATGTTTTCATTGCTTTCTTGTTAACAGAAGTTGAAATTGTATTTAAATACATCTTCAATTCTTCTTTGAAAAAGCTAAAGTGGGGTTTACTTTTCATATATTTACATTTATGGATATGAAACTTTCCAATATATAAAAGAAGGTTTATACAAAAACATGCATTAATTAGATTCTTGTCTTTAACATAAAATCCAAAAAGAATGTGTCTATATGATAAAGAAAAGTTACATAAAACCTTTTGGACAATCAGAGCATCAATATTGTTCCAGAAAGACCGAGTAAAAAGACATTCCCAAAACAAATGATCAACAGTTTCAGAGGAGGCTTCACAAAAAGAGCAGGAAGTATCAATATCATTTCTAAATTTCTTTAAAAAGTATTTAACTGGATAAAATCTATGAATAATTTTATAGGATATTTCTTTAACTTTATTAGTTAGAAAGAATTTCTGAGGAAGTGACCAAACATATGACCATTTAATATCATCAAAAGGTTATTCCAATAAGAAATGGAGGAAGGAATTGAAGTAACAGGGTCCAAAAATAATGACCTAATTTTATAATTGGATTTATGTATTGAAAAACAAATAGAACCAACCACAGTAGATTCAGGGCTAGGGGGAGAAACAGAAGTCACTGTAGCACTATTATTGTTTCTAAACAGCATACAGATTTCCAAAGAGATGGCCTTGAAAACTATATTAAATTCTTTACTAGATACTGGGACTTGGTATCGTGAAACAAAATCGGAATAATTAAATAAATTACCTTCACTATCAAATAGCTGGTTTACTAATATCACCCCATTATTGAACCAGTTTTCAAGAAATAAAGATTTCCTCTTATGAAGAATATTACAGTTGTTCCAAATTAAAAAATTGTGTGGCGAGAAATTATGCTTGTAAATAAGTTTCCAAGCCATAAGCATCTGCTGATGATAATTGGAAAGTTTGACAGGAAGTTTACTAATTGAATAATTGCACATTAAAAGAAAATGTATACCTCCTAATTGAGAAAAAATATATCTTGGGATTATACTCCAAATAGAAGATTGATTGTGAAGGAAACGTTTAAGCCAATTAATTTTTAAGGTATTGTTAAGAGAATCAAAATCAATGAAATTTAAGCCACCTTTATTATAAGAATTCAAAATAACTGATTTTCTAATACTCAAATGGAATACTAATTCCCTTAGTATTTCCATTTCCGATGCCTTACACAGAAACCTGTCAATCAGGGTCAAGGGTGGGATTATGCTATGGGGCGTGTTTGTCTTGGGACGTCACTCACAGTCGACGGTCAAGAGGTGATGCCCTGAACAGACGCCGGTTTATCAAATCAAATCAAATCAAATCACTTTATTGTCACACTACCATGTACACAAGTGCAACAGTAGGTGAAATTCTTGTGTGCAGTTCCGAGCAACATAGCAGTCATGACAGTGACGAGACATATACCAATTACAGTAAACAACATACTTACACAACACAATTTACATATCAAATGTACACATACTTACACAACACAATAATTATATACAATGTACAGTAAACAATACACACAATATACAATACAATAAGTAGGAGTATATGATATATATATATATATATATATGAAGTAGTATATTGAGGAGAATATGTTGACAGTCCAGTGTGAGATTATAGATGAATAAAGTGCAGTGCTAATTATTGATCCTGATAGACTGTGAGTGATGTCACTTCCCAAGACAAACACAGCATAATCCCACCCTTGACCCTGATTGACAGGTTTCCGTGTAAGGCATTGGAAATGGAAATACTAAGGGAATTAGTATTCCATTTGAGTTTTGGCTGGCTACATACGCGACGCTGAGAAAGTGAAAAAG
Source organism: Xyrauchen texanus (assembly GCF_025860055.1). Taxonomy (NCBI): domain Eukaryota; kingdom Metazoa; phylum Chordata; class Actinopteri; order Cypriniformes; family Catostomidae; genus Xyrauchen; species Xyrauchen texanus. Next base: position 6,873,620 of record NC_068276.1, read on the forward strand.
CAGATGTGGTAATTGAAATTGCTATTTAAATATGACAGGGCCAAAACTCGTAAGATATGAGAAACACAGTTGCAAACCGACTTTGCTTTTCCATTTGAAATCTGGCAGTCACTGTGTGTTCGCTTAAACGAAAATGCAAACGGTAATGCGCGATTTGCAATTGCATTTGGATTATGTCACATTTTATGCGTCCACAAATTGAAAACGCAATTGCAAATACAATTTGCAATTCCTTTTGAATAATGTCCGGAATATCGTTCCATACTTGTGTACATGGTCGTGTGACAATAAAAGTGATTTGATTTGATTTTGATTTGACCCCAAGGACCTCAAGTCTACATATTAAGTTTTCCAGAAAATCCTGATGGAACTGGACTCATCCAAGCTTTCACCAAAAGTCCAAGCACTGAAAGTTAAGTGCTCAAGTGATTAAACTAGATACATTTCAGTGTTTGGAAATCAATGTTTTTCTTAAATACAAAAATAATTTCCATATGTTCTTGATTATTTACAAAGCACTCTGCAATCTGCTCTCAATGGCATTTGTTGCAAGTTGTTCTGCCATTCAAGAGAAGCCTGGGTTAGATTGCTTTGATTTACTACTGTCAAGCACCTGGTGGTTAATAGCATGCTATCCACTCCAGGATATTGTTCCATTTCTCAGTTCATGATGAGTTTATTAAGGCTTTTGAAAACTGGCCTTGATAGGATTTGTTGTATTTTCAAGATTTTGTGTTTAACAATAAATTGTTAAATGCAACAAAAATGGTATGATTTATTTTCATGTACTTATTTTTCTATGTATTGTAGTTATTGTTGTAGGTGTGGGGTGAATGGAAAAATGATGTATAAAAAAGAAATATATTTGCTTATAAATTTAATATGCATTGGGTATTAAGTACATAAATGTGATTTATTTAGAGTATATTGGGTTCATTCCCTAAACCTGGTTATTATGTATTTCAAACAAATAGGCTTTATAACACGGACATATAAACATTACATTAAGTTTATTAGTTTGTTTATATTAAAACTATGTAATGCAAATGAATGAAAATGTTATATGCAATTAAATTACATAAATCTTACTAATTAGGTTAAATATTTCTGTGAGTGAAACACTGCTCATTGAAGTTTTAAAAGGTCGAAAATCCAAACAAATTTAGTAGTGATGCACGTCATGCAATCAAAAGAAGCCTGTTTTCATAAATTAATATTTTTTTGTTGTTGTTTCAACGTGATGCCTCATGGATAGTTTTCATTTATATATACATCCGTTTAAGAATTAAGATGAAAGCAAAATAAATCTCCTCGCTTTTTCGTCTCATTTTAGCATAAATACATGCATATGTGCATCAGAAATATCAATAATAACTGCCATCTTATCCGAAAAAAGAAAATAATAATAATAACAGGGCCTAATAATAACTGTACCCATATTATAAGCTCACGAACCGTTCATTGGTGACTTGTTAGGTCTCTACTAAAAGTAGGCTACGATCCATAGCAATCAAAAAACATTTGAAAAATAACAGGTTTCTTCATTTATTCCACTTACCGAACGCAATTATAAAACGTAAATATAATAAAATAAAAAATAAAACGTAAATAATTTCATTCCAGCTTCGCTGAAAGCTAAAGAGCGTCCCGTAACCTCCTCGTGCTCTACTACTAGTTTCTGTTTAACAAGCAATGGTTGGATTACATCCCGGAAATGACGTCGATGCTGTCAGTCAATAGGAGAAAAAAAAAGTATTCCGCTTTCACTGCATTAAATATTCATATCAAGGGTGTACAGCAAGATGTTCGAAATGTTTCAGTCGTTTTTAAATAAATTAGGCTTGTATACCTCGGTAAATTTAGTCATTATTCCGAATTGGGTCCCGTAAAAGCTCTTCAACCCAGATCTGCTGCAAAAAAACTCCTGTGCAGACAACGAGTGAATTGACTAATTGCACAAACGTGGTCCGAAAAAAGGGAACGCTTGCTCTCCTCGGATGCATGTTTGTTGTTGGAATTACTTATACGTGGTTAAGCAGTGAAGCGCCTCCCAGCCTTAGTCATAGACCTTGAATCCTAGCGCATATATGCAGAATGCGTTTTGGGTTGAACACGATCCTATAGCCCACTTGCCCACAGGACCCCCTCCACCTCCAATTTCTTTCCCTTCTTTATAGATCTCCTCCTGCATGAACGCCGGATCATGCTAATATACTTGGGCAGGAACTCGGTTCTGTCGTTGGACTCTGTGAATTTGGATTCCAATTTAATGCAGTTTTGGATATAGTCTTTCCATTTAAGAGCAGGCAACGGAAGAGGGGGCGACAATCCATTTCTTAAACGCCGAGAATAGCTAAATAAATCTAAGTGAACAAATACAACTTGAATTATTAGATGTTTGATCAGGCCACGAGTATGGGCGATGGGATCGCCGAGGACCGAAACCATTGTGGGTCCAATTCGTTGTGCCGTGACAGAGACAGAGACTTCCAAAGCAGGAATGAAGTGGGGAACCGGTCACCTGTGCAGAGCTCCACAGACACAATGGGGACATCGGCATCCACACCGACTTCATCCAGCGAGGATGGACATGATAAACTTTTAGGAGTGGATCCGGACTACTGTCGAAGAATTCTAGTCAGAGGCGAGTTTTTCTTTTTTCTAAATCCATTGAAACTAATATTAAAATAATTTACAAGCACAGTTATTTCCCATTCACAAACAAACAAACAAATATTTGTTTAATGTCTCGAACAGACACCCTTTCAATTATATAAAATAAAAATACCTTATATTCATATTAGCCAGTGTATTTCGTTGTGGTAGTGGCAGTAATTAAAACATAAAAACACAAATGTATAATTAGAGATGTAATACAAGGTTTTATTCATGAAAACATCGGCTAAAAATTATACAGAAATTGATACCAAAAAAGTGGGTATGAAGCTAGAATAGGCCACAACAAATTTCACAATGATGTCTCTAAACACATAAACAATATCTGTATTTGAACATAAGCTTAAAATACCACTAGATGAATAGGTTTATTTTGAAATATTACAAGAACTTTATTTTTCGAGTGTGCATTTTAGGTTTCCTGAACAATCTGAAAGCTATAATGCATCTGATGAGTTCTGTCTGGGTTTATATTTGCATGTATATGCTGTACATTTCTGTTTCCTTGGATGTCAGTGAGAGTTCAAACAAACACAAGCTTAAAAATACTAACACGCGCTATAGCCTATCTGTGCTTCTGTGTTGTAAAATATCAACATACTAATCAACATTTTGCCCAATTTGTAATGTAAGTTGCCTACTTAATTGGGTATAAAATCCTATCTATCTATCTATCTATCTATCTATCTATCTATCTATCTATCTATCTATCTATCTATCTATCTATCTGTCTGTCTGTCTGTCTGTCTGTCTGTCTGTCTGTCTGTCTGTCATCTAATTTCTAAACGCCTTGAAAAACACCTGTATTTCTAAACACATTAAGAACTGGAAAAATGTGAATAATTACATAAATAAGTTGAAGAATTAAGATTAAAGCCATAATTTGGGAATCTGTTATGATTATTCATGTCTTACACCTTTGTGGCATGTAAATGTGACATCACCAGGACGTGTTTATTATGTCTATTTTTCTGTTCCCCGGTTTTTATTTATTTATTTTTAAATATTAAAACAGACGGGTGGCGTGTAAAAATGTAGCCTAAATCTCGAAAGTGAAATCTAAATGAGTTGATGCCCTACACCTGTAGGCCTATGTAGGACTGATATAGCTTTTTTTTTAAATCTAGAATAGATGTGCCCGTACATTTCTTAATTTGAATAGTTTGAACCGTGTAGCTATAGGCTAATGATGATCACAATATTGGGCCAATAATGCTTTTCATGTCATGTAATGCATTTAGCCTATAGATGTTCAATTGAACTATTTTTGTGAATGAATAGAAGCAAATTTATCCTAAATAAATCCGCCACTATTAGGTGAAATAAATAAATAACCATGGCCTTTAAATTCGAGCATGTACCTTTAAAGTAACTATGAACAGCGAGCCGCGAATTTAGTCGCCGATTGCAGAAAATGTATTTCACGCACTTGCATCCACAATCTGTCGTAGCATTTAGCACCGCAAAGATGCGATGAATGGACGAACTGGGTCTGATCGGTCTGAGTTGACGGGCTGTAGGGGATCTGAGTGGCTCGGGAGAGCTAAGCCCACAATCCCCAGTGTCACTATTTGTTTTTAAAGCTGACGATTGAATGCGCCGGATCCCTCGTGAGAAACCAGGGTCACCAAAAGGTCAACAAGTCTGTGTTATGGGCCGACAGGCTCTGGTCGATTTTAAACCACGAGGAAAAAGCAATTAACGAAGGTTTCGCCATAAGCATTTTAGTGTTTTATATCTACAAATACAATTAAGTTTATTGTGATACTACAGCTCGTCCAAGTGTAATACTGAGCTGGGTTGCCAGGCAGACATTCACATAGGTGGAGCTATGACCTCCAGAACGTCTTTCAAAAATATGAATAATGCACCACATAACCTAATATTAGAAGAAAATAGCCAATTGTAGATAATTATATAATGATGTAAATGTGTTTGCCATCAACGTTAAATATCATGTACAATTGCTGTAAGCAAATCATTAAGATTTATATTTGATGAAACTTCTCAAATATGACTTTTAAAGCGTATGTTTGTCCTAAATAGTACGCTTACATTTTAACAATGTTTAACAATGTCAGACACTGTGGAGGGGTTTCTGTGTGTATTTCAGATGAAATATTAGTTAGTTGAAATATTCACTACTTCAAAAGATCTAGGCCTACATCGATCAAGTTTCATTTGATTAAATAAGCCAGTTTCACTTTTGAGGTAAAAACGTTTGTAGATGTGTTTAATATATACTCAGTACACAGATGTTGCACGCTCAAAACAACAACTTGAAATGTTGAACTGAAATTGAAATGATATTCTGTAGATGCAATATTTTTTTTTTTATTATTATTATTTTGTCGCTAAATGATAGGCCTACCCATTTGAAACTTGTTGCATTTGAGCATATTGGTTAAATCAGGAAGGGCTCCAAATAAAATAAAATAAAAAGGTTTATAAGGATGATTTTGTATAGCCATCGGACTGCTCAATGGAGGAAACAATCTAAAACAATCATTAGATTGTTTGTTCCATTTTGTTTTATTATTATTTGGTTAAACAAATGTGATCATTTATGAATGAGGTTTTGGGCATTACGATGTATTTACTTTTTTAATTTAAGCTCATGCAAATATTTTGTGTGATTATTGTGTGTTTTTGTATTGTGGTGAGAAGCCAAAGGAAAATTTGCACGTCAGTGGTCAATAAAGTATAAAGGAAAGTAAAGAGCTCCTCAAATTTACTATCCAATATGTGGTATCATGGTGTTAAATCATCTGGATTATTCCTAATATTTATTACAAACCTGTATGTCCCTTAATGCATTATTTTCTTTTATTAGTTTTGAGTTATTGTAGACATTCATTATTAGTTTTTCATTTATTATTAGTTTATTTCTTTTTATCAGCCTGTTTCTTCCCTATGTCACTAGTGATATCAATACAAATAATATTTGACTTGACTGTTTCATGTTGTTAAAAATGGTCTTCATTTTTGATTGCTAAAAATAATACTATGTAGGCTCACCCTGCTTGTCCAGTTGCTATGGTCTGGAACGTGAACGTGGATGTTGCATTTTCATGATGTCATCCAAAAAATAGACCAACTGGAATTTCGACGTTACTCACTGTAGTAACATCACATCGTTCCATTTCCGGTTCACCCATTCACCCAGGGCAAATGTACAGTAATCACGATTAAACCACTCTAGCCTTAACCGATTATCATAACATTGAAACACAGTGCACACTATAATAAATTAACTACATTAATCATAGGGTAATCAAAAGAGGCAACTGCATAAAATATAAGCAGCTGGCTACAAGTCCTTCAATTGGACTAAATAAACATATTTACTTTATCTCCTTTAGTGGATGTTTATATCAGTTTCTTAAATGTAGTTAACGACCGTGTCATGTATTCCTACTGAAAAGATAATAACAATATCTGAATAGCTTATATCAATATCACCACAGCGTTTTTGCCATATTTGACAAAAAAATAAATAAATAAAAATGAATTAAAAACACCCATCCTCATTTTTTTTATATTTCCTAAACAGACGCCAAGGGCACTATTCGGGAGATTGTTCTTCCCAAAGGCCTCGACCTAGACCGGCCGAAACGCACGCGGACCTCCTTCACGGCGGAGCAGCTCTACCGGCTGGAGGTCGAGTTCCAGCGGTGTCAGTATGTGGTCGGCCGCGAACGCACGGAGCTTGCCAGACAGCTGAATCTCTCAGAAACTCAGGTACCGACAATAAGTAAAAACTTTTCGAGTATAAGCCTGTTTTTTTGTGTTACTGTGACTCGATCCTGAATTAGGTACTTTTTTTTAATCTTCCTGCTACTAATTTAAATACATAATAATAATAATAATAAATACAATATCTAATCAACACATTATTTATTAACATATTGCAGATTTTGAGATGTACAAATAATTTCCTTTAACAACGCCAGTTCCAATTTTATTGATTTTTTTAAAGTGTCCTTTAAGACTTCAAATGTCATAAAGGCATCAGATCATATATTATTTTTTACCATTTCATGAAGCATTTTCTTTGGTTTTACTCAGTTTACTTCTTCGATAACATAGTATCATCTTCAAATTAGGCCTGGAACTATGTGTGCAATGTATCTGTATCAATATATTTGATAACCATATCATGGAAGTGTAACGCGACATTTCCAGTGTTTCAAACGACTTTTTTTTAACTGTTTAAGTGACACAAAATTATTCAATGGGTGATCTAAATAATCCTTGCGTGCAACTCGTTACTAGACATTTATGATTTCCATATCCTCAACAATAATAAGACACCATAAAGTCTAAGACCTATTGAGCGACTTTCCTTGACCATAAATGAACAGATGTGACTGGTAAATAACCAACATTCGGGCAATTAAAGAGGCTGATAAAACATTAAAGAGCTGAAGGACATACTGTAAATGAATGAATGAACGAATGAATGAATGAATGAATTAATACTTCGGGATTTAATTTCCCGCACAAAACTATGTTTTGTTCAGAAATGTTGTAATGTTTATATTTCGGAATTTGTCGATTTCAAAGGGGGTGAAAATTAATAAATTAATATACTACATAAAGAAAGAAAGTAAGAAAGAAAGAAAGAAAATGGGTGATTTGTTTGGTCTGATGTAAGTAAAAGCAAAAGATTACACCAAGTCAAGTTGGTGCACCAAAGTGGCCAAAACATAACGAGTGTATAGACGTCAAATCGTGCGTGAGAGTTACCAATCTCCAGTCTGCAAATGCTGCATGTCAGCCTGCATTGTTTTGGGCACAATGATCATAATTAGTATTCGCGCAGTGGGCGTTAGTGGGCGGGGCTACTCTTTATCCAGACGTGAAGGGAGGGGTTCTCCAGGCATCATTCATGCCCTATGAACTGCGTCACTTCTGTTAACCATTTCTTCTCAATTTATTTAAAAAGTTTGAGTCATTGTATATCATTGATAATTAGCACGCTGAAATACAAACATGTGTTCTTTTTAGCCAATGGGTGATATCAAGAAATGTTAAGTAAAGGAATAACCGTTTTAATCAGTGGATAAGACGTTATGAAGCAGTTATTAATGACTGATGCAGTTGTAATAGGGTATCTAATAGAACAATACCAAAATGTAACATTCAGACTGTTACTGAGTGGTGAGAATAGCCTACAAAACTTTATAAATGGCCTCAATGGACGTGCGTCTGTTGTTTGTAGACGCAGTGTTATTGTGGACATTCATGATTCTAAATTTCCAAAATCACACAACATTGGTTTAATGATGCAGTTTGTATTAACAGCATGATCATATACTTCCATCTGTTCAGACCAAACCACTGTAAAGTTGCATTAGGAAAAGATAGAGAATTCCATGATTCAATTCGATGTAATTCACTTGGCTGATCATCAACTAATTCAATCCATCAACAAAATGGTGCTGGCATCAGCAAGGGTTTATTTGGGAAGTTTAATGGAGCCATTTCATATGCTTCAGGGTTTCTAGTTAGTTGTCTAAATAATATCCCCGTAATTATTTAATTGCGTTCAGCATTAGTCTACTACACTCACATCCTCAAGTCAGTCAGATATACTCGTCTTTGATATTTAGTTTGGACTTTTATACTGAGCCAATCAAAATCATGGTTGACTGAATTAATAAAATGCAACATTCATGTATCTGGGCATTCAATTTCATTTCATTATCCTAAGATAACATTTTTAACCTTGTTAACTTTCAGATAATTTAGTAAAGATTTTTCTAACAGTCTAAAATATCGTACTAGTATGGGATCAAAATCCCGTCAAAAGTATTGCGGTCACGGATCCAAAAATAATTAGCGTGCATCAAAAATAAAATAATAATAAGCGTTGATAAAAAAAAAAAAAAAAAAAAGAAATTCACGCTAATTATTTTTGGATCCTTGACCGCAAAACTTTTGACGGGATTTTGATCCCATATATTAGTTTGTGTGTATGGATTTTGATCCCATATATTAGTTTGTGTGTATATATTAGTTTGTGTATATATATATATATACACACAAACTAATATATGGGATCAAAATCCCGTCAAAAGTTTTGCGGTATATATATATATATTACACCCAAAAGCTCTGGATGGATTGCAAACTGAATGCAAATCAATCAAGATGTTCTACAGTCATATTTTAACAATAAAATAATCTCAGCCCAATTTTTTTAGGAAACCTGACATTAATAATATCCAGATTTTTTTCAAAAAAATCCAAAAGAATCAAAAGCATTTCAAACACATTTATCTCATAATACTGTTTGTGACATGTCTGCAACTCTCTCTCTCTCTCTCTCTCTCTCTCTCTCTCTCTCTCTCTCTCTCTCTCTCTCTCTCTCTCTCTCTCAATTCAATTCAATTCAATTGGCTCAATGGGCTTTATTGGCGTGAAAGTTTCAAAAACAATTTTGCCAAAGCATCATATAGAATAAATAAAATAGAATAAAAGCAAAATTCATTTAGTCCAATAACTTGGACAGTATACAATTATTAGTAATATATAAATAACAGCAATATATAAATTATGTGTGTTTGTATAGATCTTTCACTGTCCCTCAGGTTGTGGCATGCTGATACATATTGGGCAGCAATCTCTCTCTCTCTGTCTCTGTCTCTAATATGGTTTAATTCAGTTTTTATTATTTCAAATAAAAGAAAACAATTATGATTTAAATTAAGTCTAATTCTAAGTACAAAAGTATAATTGTAATGTAAATATTTATTTTCTGTAAATGCATATCCCTGTTGAACAGACAAGTCTGTAAAATTCCTAACCAAGAATGGTTACCAAAGTGTAATCTAAAAGATGCAATTGAGAATGCACTCCAAAAAAAAAAAAAAAAAAAAAAAAAAAAAAAAAAACAAGTAAAAAAACTAAAGCAACATAATTCTAAAACATAAATTATTATAAGAATTAAATTCTTAGATGCTGCTTAGCTTTTTTAGCTTTTTTCAGTTGCTCACCTGGCATATTCTAACGAATAAAAAAAAAAACATTGCACCAACAAAAGACAATGAATTAAATAAACCTTATTAAATTAATACATTTAAATTGGACCAACATAAAAAGTTAGCTGAATCTAATAAAGTTGAGCGATTTGACGTAATCCAACTAAATGATATTGGTTTAATGAAACTGAATGAATTAGAAGTAACTTCATTAAATAGCTTGTAAAAAAAATCTTAAATTTAATTAAATAAAGGTAATGAATTCGTTTATTGAGTGTGGCTTTGGAGACGCTCCTCGCAATACATTGCAATAAATCGTGTTCAATCCAACAAAAACGTTTCCTTTTTCGTTTAAATGAAATGCCTTTTCTAAAAACTGCAGATAAAGTGCTATTACTCATTCATATTCATTGATGATACAACTCTCGGTGCACCAACCTCTGTCCATTTTGACAAAAATGTGCGAAATGCAGTAGAAAAATACCTAAAGCGTAGCTTATTGTAGAGCCGTATTCATCTATATATCTGTACACATTAATTTCAAGTTATATAGTAGCCTAAAGTAAGTAGAATAAGAAATTGAATAATTTCAATGGGCTAATCCAATGCTGGTGAAACAAGAATGAAGTAGGCCTATTCAGTGATATGCAGTGTTTATAGCGTTTTGGATAATCGATCATAATAATAATAATAATGAAATAGGCTAAACATATTGATTTAATATATATATATATATATATATATATATATATATATATATATATATATATATATAAAACATTCACATGAACATATGTTCTGCTATATCCTATTGTTTAAAGTTACTTTATTAATCAATTTATGGAACCAATATTTTTATTTAAAATGTTTTATTTTTGTTAAAAGTCACGCAGAATTCTAGCTGGGCTATACAACAAAAAGTCACACTCTTCCGAGATATCCGAAGAAGGAAAATAAAACAAACTTTCTCTGTCAGGCACACACGCAATTGAAATGGCAAAGCAAAGGGCGATTCAGCGTTTGATATCATGTGTGCACTTTACACATGCATATCCATATTACGCATGATAAACTCAACAGTTTTTTTTACGGATAATGGAGATTTCACCATCGATACTAGAAGCTGTTAGGGTTGTTCTGGACAAATAAATACACAGAAATCAAACGACACTTTACAGTTTTTCTCAATTGCTTTGGCTCAGTTCTCAAATGTTTTTTTTATTTCCCAAAACATTAAGTTCAGATCTCTGAACAATTCGCTTCTTTTTCACATCAGATTGGAATTTCTTATTGATTTGAGCAACTTGCAAATGCTTTGGCACATGTGTGCAAAGAGTACATACAACTGTCTGCAGTTTGGACAACAAATAATTGCATATGGCTTGTTGATCAAAACTGATGACTCGATTCTCACTTACACTGTCAAACACTTCAGAACTTCTCAGATATTTTTTATTCTGTAAGCCATCACATTCAAAACTATCTATTCAATTATCATAATTAGTATACATGAATGTATATTCTAAAATATATCTGACATTGACATTGTTTGTAATGTTTGCTAAATTGGCACATGACCTCTAATTGCATTCACAATCTAATTGCAAATTACCTCTAATATGAATCAACCATTTAATCATTTAACCAATCAACTTTGGGAGTATATATATATATATATATATATATATATATATATATATATATATATATATATATATATGTCTATATATATATAGATTGCCCACAGCACAATCACTGCTGTAGAAGTTTTTGAGAATGGAGGACATTCACAACCCTGAACTGCAGCAACATGCTCATGGAAGAGCAATTGGAAGGCGTGTAAGAATACGTGGTGGTGGTAGAGGAAGAAATAATCGAGGAAGAGGTGGAAATAGAAGAGTCAGAGTCTCTGATGAAATCAGAGCCACACTTGTGGATCATGTCATAAATCATGGTTTAACAATGGAAGAGGCTGGTCGAAGAGTACAGCCTAATGTAAACAGGTCCACAGCGTCATCAATGTGCAAACCTTTCGTAGGGAAAACAGGTAAATATGTTTTTTTTGTTTCGTTTTACAGTATGTAAAGTATTTTTACAGTATAAACAACAATATTGTAAAGGTAAATGCAAGTCTATTTGTTTATTCTATAGAACTGCACGACAACCTCGCGCTGGTGGCAGAGCAGCAGTATTTAACCAACTGCAAGAACAAGAAATTTGCAACATGGTCATAGCCAACAATTCCATCAGGCTAAGAGAGAGATCCAAAGTGCAATCATAAATGACAATAATGTCTTTGCAAATATAAATTCTGTCAGCATTTCCACCATAGACAGAGTTTTAAAAAGACATCAGATGACTATGAAACAGCTCTATAAGGTGCCATTTGAGAGGAACAGTGAAAGAGTCAAGGCGTTGCTGTACCAGTATGTCCAGGTAAACCATTGGTGTGCACTTAGTGAGTTTTCCTGTTTTTCTAAGATGCCTGTATTACTTTACTGTAAGTTTCAGAAACCCATAAGAAAAAACATTTACTGTTACATTTTTTTCTGTGTTTCTTCATAGAGAATCATGGAGTTAGAAGTACATGAAACGACCCACATTCTTGTTTTTGTGGACGAGGCTGGGTTTAATCTGTCCAAAGGCCGGAGACGTGGTCGCAATCTCATTGGACACCGAGCCACAATTGACACACCAGGCCAACGTGGGGCCAATATTACAATGTGTGCT